>NW_006437736.1:14640037-14677196 GCF_000325575.1 Pteropus alecto | reverse complement strand
CATCTCCAAGAGCATTTGAAAATCTTCTTGCATTTCATAGTTTTGTAAAAACTTTACCAGATAGGCATTGCCGACAACAGGCTTATCTGATGATAGAGAAAAAAATTTAAAAATATAGGCTTATCTTCAGCCTTGATTTTTTCCTTTCCTTAACCAGGATAGAAAACTGTTGAAAAACTCAACAGATAGAAATTAAGAATCCTAAAGGCAACAGATAAAACAATAATAAGACAAATGCTGAGGAGAGGAACAGTACTATGAAAAGCATACTTTTACGGGAGGCACCTTTCCTTGGAGTGTGTTCAAAGGAATGTCCAATGAATGATTCTGCAAAATAAAATTCGGAATATTTTTATTTTGATGATATTTTTAAGCATAAGGGAGCCATTCAGATTTATTAAACAATGTAGATGACTAAATCTGGCATTTGTGTGTCTCTTTTTTTGCTAAATATTGTTACTCAAAGATAAGTGAAACTGAGGCTATGGTTATCCCTACAGATTAAAATTTTATTCAATAGATTTTTGTTGGCATATTCACAAGTAATTAGGTCATTGCAGTCAAGCTGGAGAGGGGTCTATAGTCTATGGCTTTGCCACAATGCCACTGTAATTCTGTGTCCAATATTGGGTTCATGACAAATCCAATACAGCTGCAGTGAACTCATGCTCCATCCTAATTCGACCATAAACCTCACAAGTCCATTTGCAGTTCTACATAATTTTTTAGAGCTCACACATCTATTAAATAGTAAAGTAAACAGGCCACTAATACTTTCTTCATGCAACATTTCCTTCAGGTTAAAGCATGTCCTGAACACAGAGTCATTAGTACTTTCATGTGTCCACTGTGAATTTTCTCTTGGCATCTAATGAATGCTTGTTTGCCCTAAAAAAAATTATACACTTTTGATAACTCATGAGAATAAATAACTTACCTTGGATCACAAGCACTCCATTTCTGAAATCACAGAAGAGAGAGAGCCTTTCACCAAGAGGATGTGCTTTTTAAGGGAAGGCAAATTAATCAATGCAGATGAAGGGATTAAGTCATATGCAAATCAAATGATTAGGTCAGGTCTGTGGCTCCCAGGTACCCTGATAATCTAATCAAAGCTTTAGGTCCTTTAAACATGAAGATTCGTATTCTCACTTTTATGTGAGTGTATAAAGTTTCTAGGAGCTCATATAATCCATGAAGCCTATTTATGAAAGTCATGTTTAAAATCCCTGGATTTTAATTTAATTTTTCCTGGAAAGTCTAGTGTCTAAACACAGCTATATTTATCTTACATTTAAAATTTAGGAAGATTTGTAGTGGTGCCAAATTAGATTAAGTAAAACTATATCGAGTGCTTAGCCAAAAAAAAAACTCTTCTGTTCAAACTATGGAAATGATGTCTCCCACCCACAAGACTCCTGGAAATCCTGACATGAGGGAATAGCATGCTACTTTGTGCCTGAGGGTTGTTTGAACGCAAAGTGTTCCATCAGACATTCCTATTCCAGTAATATTAAATATTAGTTTGGTGTTGTGTTTAGAGGCAAAATAAAGATCTGTAAATCCTTTTGACTGGTTTTTGTCTTGTGTAGTCCTTAAATCTTTGCCCCATTGGGATAAAAAAAAATAGCTTCAATTTATCCCTGGGGAAGAAGTTATTTCTCATTAGGGAAAAATACTTCCTAAATCCCAATGCTTTATATATCTGATCTTTCAGAGACTTATAAAGTTTATTAACTCTTTTCTAAAGAATATACATGAGGAAATAAACTATAATGTGAACAAGTTTAATTTAAAAAAAAAAAACTGAAAATAACACTCATCTCAATTTAGTCTTCATTCACTGGGGGAGTAAATGGCTCAATTCTTTGTTACAAGAATAGAATTTCTTTTAGAAAATTAATGCTTGAACTAAACATCAGAGACTCTAATTTTCTTTTATAATCAATGTCTTTTAAGTGAATAAAATTATTTAAGAAAATCATATATTTATTGATACAGCATTACTAGGAGATAAAATCAATTTTCACAAGGGCTTCTTTCCCCGTGGTACTTGGTCTCCCTAGAATAGAGGAACAGTAAAGCCTTTTTTACCTGACTTTTGGCTTCTAAACCAAAAAAAGCCTAAAATAATGTTTAGCAAGGAATAAAATCTCACAAAATATGTAATCAATCTCTTTTCTCTTTCAATTTTTTAATTAAATTTATCAGGGTGACATTGGTTAATAAAATTATATATGTTTCAAGTGTACAATTCAAAAATATGTCATATGTATATTGCGTTGTGTGATCATCACCCAAAGTTAAATTTCCTCCATCGCCATGTATTTGATGCCTTTGACCCTTATCTACCTCTCCTCTCTCCCCTTACCTTCTGGTAAACACTAAACTGTTTTCTGTGTCTATGAGTTTTTGTTTGTCTTGTTCATTTGTTGCTTTTAGTTTTATATTCCACAAATGAGTGAAATCATATGGTTTCCAACTTTTTCTATCTGACTTATTTTGCTTAGCATAATAATCTCAAAATCCATTCATGTTGTCACAAATGGCTGTATTTTACCTTTTCTTATGACTAATATGCCATTGTATACATGTATCATACCTTTATCCAATCATCTACCAAAAGACATCTGGATGCCTCTCTGCATCCAGTCACTGGGCTTTGTTACTGGATGGGTAGCAAATGATCAGAGGGGTAGAGGGGTGGCTGACCAATGAAAGGAACCCAGCCCCAGGAAGAAGGCCAGGAGCCCTTCAAACAGTTAACCTAATAAAGCCCCTCCTGTTTCCACTGTGATTAAGTCAGGCACTGGCCTAAAATATAGGATTAATTCAGTTAGCAGCTTTAATGGGTCTATCATTAACATTTCCTTTAAAATAGTTCATGTCTTTCTTATTGCTTCAGAATATAAATACATGTGTTAATAAGTTTTAAATTATTGGTAAAGATGAGAGATCATGGTAAATATAGTCCCTAATACAATTTTGTTTCAGGAAATCTTAAATTGCATTTCTAAAATTATACTCTGTGATGGCACTTATCAATACTTGATCGAAAATTAGAAATTTGAAGTATATATCTCTATTTTTGGATTTTCATTTTAATATCTGTTTTATTTCTATTTTGAGCTCACTATATTTTAATATATTTATTCTATCATCTTATTTCTCATTATTTTTCCTTTTTTTAAATAAACATATTGTTGTACCCAACTTCTATTCTTATTTAATAGTATGCATGAACAAAACTATCTTTTAAGATCCTCAGTATTTATAGTCTAATATCTCCTGGTCATAATTGCATCTCCCCATGTTCTTATCCCAGCAGGGCATCTCAGCAGCTGGGCTGCTGACTGCCTATCAGTGACAACGAATGAAAAAACGATGACATTCTGGCACAATTTATTTCATTCTTATATCAAAGCAAATTTTTTTGTTTTTGTCAGAAGCAAGTGGATTAAAATAACTTCACTAAGTCACAAACAAGTAGACTTGAAATCATATTAAGCCAATACACAATGGAGCTGCATGGAAACTTGGTGTGTATAGGGAGTGGAGAGTAGGAAGGAGATGGTCTTTCATCCTGTATCGGAACATTTGTCTTTGCCTTGCCTCCTAGCATGGAAAGCAAGCATTCAAAAATTATTTGTTGGATAAATGGATGAAGAATCATGTGCCCATGAGACATGACACTCGCTTCTCATTGAGAAGTTGATAGAAGAGCAAAGGTTTAAGATGAGAAAGTTATGATAGATAACATCTTAAGTTATGATATGTGAACATCTGAGAAAAGACAAATACAAGAGAAAGGAACAAAAAGCACAAAGTCTTTAAGGCAGGATGGTTCTCAAGTGCTGGAGGAAAGCGAGGAGTTCAGTATGGTTGAAATAGATAAGTTAGAGGAGTCAGCAGGTTGCGGGAGTGGAGACTGGGGATCACGGTAGGGTATGCAGGCATAGAATGTCATGCTCCTGGACAAGACTTCCACTGATGACTCAGAGGAAGAAGATTGCCACTAGGGCAATTTTTAATGACATGTATGAAGAAAATACTACTACAGTCTGAATAAGTCAGGATGAAGAAATCACAGCTCAGTTGACAAGCCCACTGGCCTGATCTCTGAATCATCATGGTAATGTTAAACATGAGTCTTTCTAGTAAGACAAAAAAATAACACATTCCTTATATTATTTTTATCATTTGTCCTACCTATCAGAATTGGTGCCAGGAAATCCTTGAAAGAAGAAATCCCAGAATTTTCCAGCCCCAGAATTTTCCAGCCTGTTCTCTACTGAGCCAAGTATTCAAAAGAAGAAAAAACATACAGAAAATCAGCAAGTTATCATGAAGGATAAATTATCACAACCAGGATTCCTACTTTTTTATTTATTAAAAATGTTGCTATAAATGCCCCATATCTGTTAATATGAGCTTTAATTTCATTCTACATATGCTAGATTCTAACTCTACCTCCCCCACTGTTCACTGAGATGGCAAGGACACCTTCATTCTCACCCACTCACAGTTACTCAATGCTCTGTAAACACATTTTTCTTTGGAAATAACATTGGTTTAGAAATATGTCCAAAGGTAATGGTGCCTTTCATAGTTTTTTTTAATAGCTTTATTTAAAAAAATGTTTTTCATCTATTGCTATATAATTAACATGTCAGAATTATCAACAATTATAAAGTCAACTCTTCATGTTTTGTTATTCTTTTCTAGTCCTTGTAAATATTTAAAGTTGTTATTAGAGTCACAACTTAGCTTTTGTTCTGTCTTTTTCATATAGCAGTAACTAATTAAAGCTTTTGATGCTGTGATAAAGTCTTCATATTTTTCACTTTCGATATATGTGTAATATTCTATCAAAGCAATCTACAACATGTTTCTTAGTTATTATTAAACATTTCCACTCACCTAATATTAATTTTAGTTTTAGTAAGTGATTTCATAGATGCATTTTTATTCTTTGTGTGAGAATTTCTTGACTGTGTCAGTTATACTTGGTGCTTAAAACCATGAATCTTACACATCAGTTAGGTATAGCAAACATCTCTTGCACAGAAAAGTTTCTAAGACAAAAATCAGCAACGTTAACTGGAAAGGCAATCTTACTAATAATAACTGACACATAAAATGCTTACTCCATGCCAGGTACTTTCTAAGTGCTTTACATATGTTAATTAATGTAATGCAATCATAGGAAAATTATTTTTAAGCCAACTTTTTCATAGAGGAAGCTGAAGCATGAAGAAGTTATATAATTTCTCAAAATGACACAGTAAGTAAACCTGAAATTCTATCCCAGGCAGTTTGACAATTGAGTCTATTCTCTTAACCACTATGCTGTGCTGCTTTGTGCAATTAAAATATTCCCCTGTTATACTTCAGATTGCTTCTTTTCTATGTGCTTTCACTTCCTATATGAACATTACTTTAGCCAGTAAATGATGTCGAATTATTTTATTTATTCTTCCATTGAACAAATACCAAATATTTATTGAGTATCTATTAAACTGATGACTGGAATTTCGTTACTATATTTTCATTCACATGAATTAAGTGGCTACCTGCTATTAAAAGTTGGAATGCGATGACTTTGATCTTTGACTTTGACACTTGGCTAAAATCCGCCATTCTAGTTTATCTTTGGCCTCAACCTATTTCAACATCATTTTTGGAATCCCTGAAATTGTACGTGATCAATAATCCTATAGTCTTTGTAGGTAATAATTATATAAAATCACTATAATAATGTTAAGGCATGATGTTGATTTATTTTAATATATGAATATTCACTTATATGTATTTTAGATATACTTTGGAGTGAAAATTTTTTTGCTTGTCTTTTACCAAAAAAGCAATTCTAAATATTGATATTTGTACAAACTTTCTTAAGGCATCATAAGCCCATTGTAGGCCTCATACAATCATCTGTCCTTAATATATTTCTGTTATTTAAAAAAAAAGTATGACATTAAAAATGTGTATTTTAGGCACATTTTGGAATTTTCTGCACATATATACTGTAGTTGTGGATGGCAGCAATAACAATTTTTATTTAAAACCCTCACCTCTTCCTCCCTCCAACTCTTGTCAATGTTTGTATTGCCTCTGGGAATTCCATTAGAATAAAGTATCCAGCAGTGGCTGACACGTTTCAGGGCCTGGAGAGAGAGGGTGGCCAGTCCAGCTCCAAGATCATGAAGCCCCTGCAAATAGAATCGAGCAATCTTTTTAGAAATCCAGAAATAGCTATTTCTTCAAGCAGGCCTAACAGGATGGCATCTAATATTTTTGGACTAACTGAAGAACCTCAGAATATACCTAAAAAGACCAATCCCCCAGGGAGGAAAAGGAAGTGGTATTTCTGACAAATCAACATCTGTGCTGACTTGATAACATCTGAGGCCACCTGGTGGGAAAATCTGTGACACTTTTGATCCCCAGTCACTGCCACTGCACCCCTAACATACTCAAAAAAAAAAACAAAAACAAAAAAAACCAAGGACCATGCATGCTGCTGTGAAGGAGAAAACCCAAAATCGTTCCATAAAGAGGCAAGAAGCACTTTGCCAAGAGAAGAATTGGACAGGAAAGAAGGCAGAGAGAAGCAGACAATGCCCAGGAACCAAGCCCAAGGCCTCATTCTCAAAACACAGTCCGAACCACCCAGAAACAAATTCAGCATTTCCTTCCATGAAGTGAACCTGCTGCTTCCACATAGCCAGACAAAAAACTTGAGAGATAGAATTACAAATACAGTTTCTGTTAGCCCAAAGAAGTGGTCGTGGGGAGGAGGTGTGTCATGTGTTTGAACCACTACTCAGGCTCCACTGCCATTGAGAGAGCTGCAGAGGACCTTGTCTTCCACACGTCTTCATGGCACTAACATGTGACTCCTTGGTGTACAGTCATTTGTAGTTCTAGATGTGAGAGGAACTCTAACATAGGGGTAGATGGGGAGGTGCTTAAGGCAGGGAGGCTTGATGAAATGGGATCTTCCACATCCTGGTGGGATCAGCCATCTGCCAGCTAAGTGGGTATCTAGAAATCACTAACACAGTAGTAGCAGAATTTAAAGCTTTTGAAAGAAAACTGAAAACAACCTCTTCATTGCTGTAGGATCATGGAGCAAGGCATAAACTGAAAGACTAAGGATGGAAGGGGGTAATCTCTGGGTAAATCACCCACTCCGATCCTAATGCCATTTACCTTTCATGGATAAGCTCTCCATTCCTAAGACTACCTCTGCTAACCTCCAAAGCCTCTTTTCCACTTCAGCTCCACTGTATTGTTCTGCAGTCTTTTCTTGAAACATCTTGATTGTTTTTCCTTGGAAACTGTCCACAAAAACCAAAAAGTTGTTCTCAGTCTTATACCTCTTGGAAAGATTTTGCACCTTGATCCTCCATTTCTGCCATGCAAAACGTGGCCAGATCTTGCACAGGGATCTCTGCCTTTCATTCACAAGAGGCTGGGTTTGGTCTCTTCACAAGCTAGTTTCACTTGTGAATTGTTCCCTTTTTTTCTCATGAGCCTGAAGTCCAGTCTTTTGCTCTTCACCAATGATGTGGATGGTTTCTTTCACAAATGGTTTCTTTCACAAGCTACAGTTTTGTTTTGTTTTGTTTTGTTTATCAGTAAGGCTCACTGACTTCTGCAAAACTTTAAAACTCTATCTAGCTCTATCCAGGTAACAAGATTATTTGAGAACCTTGGGTTCTTAGGTTTAAATTCTTTAATAGTAGCTAAAGAGCCCTTTTGAGATACCAGCTTTAGATAAGTGCCCATTGACTCTGGGCTGTTTCTGACACCTTTCTAGAAAAAATCAGTTGCTCAGGTACACCAAAGAGAAAGAAAAGTTTGCTTAGGCCACCCTTTATAAAACTCAGCAGCACCTCTGGACCATATTCATAGTTTCCAAAAGAGACTTTGAGAACTTAGGCCAGGAGATTAAGTAGTTTGGCAGCAAAGTCCCAATTGGGGTTATTTCCATGGTATTTGCCAGTAAAGAAATGGGCTGACAAGAGTCATGTTGCTGTAATTTATCAGGCAAAAGTTTCTTCCATGGTACATTGAGGGTATCTGTACATGGCTTTGTCGACTCAAAATAGTTTTCCCCCTTTCAATGGCCCTGCTGACTTTGGACCCAAAAAATATTCACTACACGTGACTCTGTCAAAGTACTTCCTGTCTCCTTCCTTTGAATGGTCATTTATAAAAAAGTTGTATGGAATTCAGAGCATTTTCTCCATTAAAAAAAAAAAAAATACCATAAATGGTGGTTAGCTTTTAAGCTCAAGCACACTCACTGGTTTAACTTAAAATGAAATGTTCTAATGGTAGAAGCGAACTACTGTTTATAACTGTGTTTCATTTTGTTTTTCAATATACATAAAAATGATTTGTGAATTCCAAATTGGATCATTAAGAAGAACCCTGACATTGCAGTGCTGGCCCTTGTGGCTTCATCCCCACTTTCCCTGTCAGACAAATAAGAGGAAGAGCTCTCTAGTTCTGTCTACTGGCAGGAATTTCTGGAATGGAGACGGAGGAAACCAGAGATGGGAAGACAGGCTTGAGGGAATGAGGCAAACATGAACCATGGCAAGAGCCTCTGGGAAGCAGTGACGGAACTCCCTGCCTTATCTTTCTCCCCATCTCCCTGCTCCCATTTCTCTCCCTCACTAGGGTCCTAGGAGTGGATTTAGTCTGCTCTAGACCCTGGGGACTGACTGCCTGAATTTGGAAGATTCATTAACTCTTAGTGTCCTGTTCTCAACCTTTAGCTGCATTGAAAAAGTACTAGTCTGTATTTTTAAGCTTTAAAACATTTTTTAATGTGTTTGGTGCCAAATTTTTCCAGAGTCGTACAAAAACAGCAAATCTATATCACATCACAATGCGATTTCCATTGGAACTATTTTTTTATTTTTACAAGGCAGAATTGGGTATAACAGTTGAATTAAACTTAGCAATTATGTTTTTTTAAAAAAAGAATAAAACAGAGAACATGGAAAGAAATATTGAAGTGGAAATGCCTTACTTTATCTAGATAATAAATATTCAGCTAGACTCTTTATCTTGTCTTAGAATTTAGAAGTGGGATAATTGTTATAGAAATATGTATTTGTGAGTTTATTAAAATTGAAAATGAAGTACTATTTTTTCTATCAAAAATAAGTGTAATTGGACTGATTATTTTGACAACTAGAACAGGCTTTGCAAATTAAGTTATTGGTGGACATTTTCTAGAAATTTATTCAGCTACATGTGTAAGTAGTAGTTTAAAAAGTAAGATAAATGTATTTCATGACATTTTATAGTGACATTAAATTAAATTAAATTAAATTAATTAAAAATTAATAATATCTCAGTTTTACCAAATTGCTTAAGTATATTAGATGTGTTCAAGTAAAAAAAAATAATAACAATCGTAGCCATTTCTAAGTTCTGGTAAGCCTTTTTTGCATACTTTCTAGAAACAGAGGAAGAATGATTCTAATGACTGAGTTCCAAATCCTTCTGCAATTGACCTAGTTTCAAGTGCTTCTCTTTCAACAAAATTATAAGATGACCTTTGACTTGTAACTTAGATGCCTAAATAATTAAACGATATTTTTATAACAGAGTTTCTCTCATTTCCATCTCTCACTTTATGTAAACAAGATTTCTTGGTGTTTACATCTACACAATAAAAAATAGAATAGGAATATTCTAAAAAGAAATAGAGTAAAATAGAAAAACCAGAAAGTGAGTAGATAGCCAAAACTTGTTTCAATCTAGCAATAAGTAATATTCATCCAAAGATACAAAATCTGATTGGAGGAGCCAGAAGGATAGAATACACAATAGTTCAGTAAGAAATGATTTTCAAAAAAAATTTATTTCTCGTTTAATATTTATTAAGATTGTAGTAGATAAGTATGGTTTTGATAAATAATATATTGATAATACTTGTAATGATAATTCAATCCAGAAAAAATTGTATTACTTCTCAGAACTATATAAGTAAAAAAACTTTTTTAGAATTTTGATTACTTTTAGTTACAGAAATGTATGATAGAGTGATCATTAAAATATATTGAAGCACAAAACAACAGGATAAAATTATCTGGGGAATTAAAATTGAAATACAAGACCAAGAAGAAACAAGAATGATATAAAGTTTCCAATTGATAAAAAAAGAGTTCGTATTGTAACCAAACCCCTTGTGATTTTAATGGCACTAATATTGTAGGCAGCTAAAATTTAAAAATTTAATTCTTAATTAGGCCTTTGTTCACGTTAACCACTCTTTTTGCTCAACTATTGTTCTCACAAATGTAGTCATACATTGCTGATACATCTCTTTGTCAAGCAGAAAGAGATAACTTCAGGATCACGTGAAGAATTTATATATTTGTCTTGCATAAGAAAAAATATGTCCCCAAGGTAGCTGTGACCAGCTACTGTCATCTGTGACTAAAGAAACACAGATTTCTCTCTCGGTTCCTGGGAACCACCCCCAATCCTTACTCCCTAGATGCATGAAAATTCCTTCCTTTTGCTTTTTAGGAGAGACGAATTTGAGAGATCTTGCTCTCCCGTCTGCTCGCTTTAGCCAAATCAAATAAACCTCTGTCTCCAAACACCTGTGTCTCAGTGTTTTAGCTTCCCAGGGCGTCGGGCACACGAACCTGAATTTGGGGAGGTGATTCTGCAACAATGACTACAGTATATGCATTTCATCAGATATATTTAAAAACTAATATTACAGTTTTATTTTTTACATCTCAGTATTTATATTTTTTGTTATCTTTCTCAAGATAAAAAATTTTAAATGTCATGTTAAGTGTATGTGAGGAGTTATAGGTTTAATAAAATTGTCTTAAGAAATACAAGAAAAAAGTTTGAGGGCCGCAGAGTATAAGTCTTAACTGTGAATGCTGAGAAAATATTGTGGATGTCATATAATAAATATTTTAAATGTATCTACTAAAATTTATAATTAAAAATAACAATGATAAGGTTTTGATAACACTTCAGATTTATTTTCTTATTCCAGAAGTTCGAACTATAAATATTGCTTAGTCATTAGGCATTTGGCCAAAACACAGGTTTGATGCATATCCAAAAAGCATAATTATGCCTAGGAAAGTAATATAGAGACCTCTTATAAGTCATTTATTATAAGTTAATTTACCCTATATTAAGCTGGCGGAGAATGGGGTATTTATTTATGGCAGTGGAGGAGAGGTGGAGGGGAACCGAGATCAGCAGAAGCGAAGAGAACATAGAGATTCTAGTGAGAGAAGGAGCCAGAATGTCAGAAGAATTTTATATTTATTCAGCAAGCATTTGCCAAGTGCTAGCACAGTTTATTTTTACAGTTTATTCCATTTGTGGCATTACAGTCATACATTACTTAATGACAAGGATACGTTCTGAGGTAATTTTGTCAGTGTGTGCATGGCTTTGTCAGCCCAAGACAGTTTAGAGTGAATTTATACAAGACTTGCTGGTATAGACTTCTACACACCTAGGCTATAAACCTGTACAGTATACTACTATACTGAATACCGTTGGCAATTGTAACACAATGATATTTGTATATCTAAGCATAGGAAAAGTACAGTAACAATGTGGTATAAAAGGTAAAGTGTGTATGTGAGCAGGGAGAGTGTGGGCAGGCTCTCGGGCTCCTCTTCTCCCCAGCTCGCTCTCCTCCTTCCTTGCTAACTCAGCCCCAGCTGCTGGCAGGTGCAGGGCTGGTGGACAGCATACTGAACCTCCTCATTTTTTTTTTATCTTAGTTTCAGGTGTACAACAGATTTGTTAGACATTTATATAATTTACGAAGTGATCCCCCTGATGACTCTAGTAGCCACCTGGCACTCTACACAGCCATTACAATATTATTGACTATATTCCCTATGCTGTAGTTCACAGCTCCATGACTGTTTTGTAACTATCAATTTGTACTTTTTAATCTCTTCACCTTTTCATCCAGCCCCCAACCCCCATTCTGCCTAGCAATTACCAGTTTGTTCTCTTACCTATGAGTCTGTTTTCGTTTTGTTTGTTCATTTATTTTTGTTCTTTATATTCCACACATAAGTAGAATCATATAGTGTTTGTCTTTCTCTGTCTGGCTTATTTCACTTAGCGTAATATCCTCTAGGTCCATCCATGTTGTTGTAAATGGTAAAAAATTTTTATTGCTGAGTAATATTCCATCGCATATATGTATCATGGCTTCTTTATCCAATCATCTATTGATGGGCACTTAGATTGCTTCCATATCTTGACTATTGTAACTAGTGCTGCAGTGAACATAGGGGTGCATAGATCTTTTCAAATTAGTGTTTTGGTTTTCTTTGGCTGAATATCCAGAAGTGCAATTGCTGGGTCATAAGGTTGTTCCACTCTTAATTTTTAGAAGAACCTCCAAACTGTTTTCTATCTAGGTCTAGCACAGGCAGCAACCAACCATGAATTGCTCTGTAGCTCCTACCAAGTAGCCTTGGGTGGTCACAGGCAGCAGCTGACCTTGCCCGCACAGGGGCCTCTCCCAAAGGCAGCGCCAAAACACCCAGAGGCTGGCGTCAGACCACGACAGAGCACCACTTGATTAGCTCTTTGTCTGTTTAAACCACCCAGAGCTAGCAGTAAACTCAGTATTGTAGTTGAGTCCAGCCTTTTCTTCCAACAAAGCAAACAAGTTTTTTTGCTTATAATTCATTATAATCTTATGAAACCACCATCGTATATTTGGCCTGTCATTGACCAAAATGTAATTATGTGACTCTTGACTGTATATCAACCCATAGTTGAATATCATCATTGAAATTTTAATATCTTACACATCTATAGTTTTACAGTTCACTAACAATGGTCATGTACATGATCTTCACTTCTCATTCTTCCAAATTACATACAAAAATGTACGGCAAGAACAAAATATGCTTTATCCACAGAAGTGTCTGTTTCTCATCGTATCATATTTTATAATTTAAATCAGTTCTCTATTCAAAACACACACTTCAATTTTGTGGGGACCTAGTTATACTAATGTAACAGTATAGATCTTTATCATTTTCATAATTCCATAATTAAAATAATTTCATAATTTCATAATTAAAATAGATTTCAATATCCCAATCTCCCTTGGAAAACAAATAAAATGATGAATCACTATTGATAAAATAGTTTTATATTGCTCAAGCTAAAATTAAATAAGAGTGTTCATCAAATAAAGGTCATTTCCTTAGAGAATAAAATAAATTAATCGGCTTTATATTCTAAATGTTAAATAAACTAGGAACAATAAATATATGTTATGTGGATTGTTATATCTAAATGAACTATCATTTTCTTTGTAAACAAACAAATATAAGAATAGCCATAAAAAGCAGAAGTTAAACTTTTAAACAATGGCGATATCTTCAAACTGATTTTTTTTAAAATCCTGTGATATTTTTTTTTTCTTAAAGAACCGTATAGGATGAAGCTTTGGGAAATATGTGATGACCCCTGAACCACCAGAGGAGATTTGGAATATGTATTTACATTAATAGTTCTTTAAAAAAGAGAGAGAGAGAGAAATCAAGACTATTGATTAATATTATCAAATTATATAATTTATTTATTTTTCCTTAAAAATATTTAAAGTACTTATTAATTCGAACCAGGGTAGCCTCAAAGCACTATTTTTCAAGTTCTTAGACAGTTTGAGAGAATAGATGAAAGAATACTGATAGTTGTGAAAATGATCTGGAATTTTTTTTTTTATACTGGATTTTTTTATCCTGGAAGTAGTTAATGTTTACAAAAATGAATGGTTAGCAGTTTACTTTCACTGCCCATCAGGTAACATAAAAACCAGTGATGTTGGAACAAGAGCAGAGTCCAAGGAATCAAGGGCTCAGACTCCCGTTACTTCTTTTTCCTTTCCACACTATGAGGGGAAATCGACTGCCCAATCCAGTCTTGATTCTACTTTTCCTGCTTATTCCCAGAGATGCTTCAGCTACTTCAAAACCGTAAGCAACATTTCCAGGAAAGTCTGTTGCCCTCCTCTTTCCCATTGTGTTATCTGCTTCTTGATGTCTGTCTACTTATTTTCTGATTCCTTGTGAAATGGTCAGTTGTCAAAGGGCTTGGAAGGATCAGTAAATTGTTATTTCTCATGTGGAAAGAGGTATACTCCAATTCTAGAAAACTCAGAGACATAAAGTAGTAACATCCATGAAACATTCACCAAATAAGAATATAAAAGTCTATACCATTCATAAAATATAAAGAATATAAAATTCCTACCCCCCCCACACACACACCCCAAATTTTTTTATTGGCTCATGAAAAGGAGTGCAGTGTCTTAGTCATTGTGAAGTGACTCAATGTCTACATTTTCCCCAATTCAGGGCTTGCCAGAATGGATGTATGACCTATAGACAAGCCAGGATTTGTGTGTCGGTTCACTCAATCCTTTAGCAAATCCTTAAGGGCTGGTATTAGATCTTGGGAATATAAAGATTAACAAAATGTAAACCCTTTCCTCAATACCTCACAGTATAGAAAAGAGGAGTTGGTGCACAGATAATGGAATACAGGGCTAAAAACAGAAGCCAGCATTGCAGAATTCTGTGAGAACATCCACAAAGGAAACCTAACTCCTCAGGGGAACTGATGAAAGTGAAGGGGCATCATCTAAGTCTGTATAGAGAAAGTTGCTTTCGAGATATGTCTTATGAATCAAATAGAAGTTTTTCAGATAGACAAGGGCACTTCAGAAAGAGAGAGACATGGGCAAGCAGAGCTTCAGAAAGTGCAGCATATTTGTGTGATAATAAATAATGAGCAAAGAGCCTCAGAAGACTAATATTTTCTTCTGGGTGTATACAGTATTATGTTTGGTGATTAGATTAGCTTGGTCTGGCTTTTCTTCCATCACCAGAAAGTGAAAGATAGAAAAAAGCTAGAGTTGCTTCTGAAATAGTAGTAAAAAGCAATTCATCTCTTCCCTATGTATTATAAATTGTCCAATGTGATGATTTGATATACGTATATATTGTGAAAGGATCTCCCTCACTGAGTTAATTAACACATCGATGTCTCACATATATACTCTTTTTGTGTATGTGTGAGACCCTTAAGTTCTATTCTCTTAGGAAATTTTGGTTATATCAATTATAGGCACCATGTTGTATATTATATCCTCAGACCTCATTCATCTTATAACTGAAAGTTTATACCCTTTTCCTAACCTCTTCCTATTTCCTCCACACCCCACCCCTGGCAACCACTTTTCTAATCTATGTTTCTATTAATCTAATCTTCTTTTTAGATTCCATGTAGTGATACTATGCAGTATTATCTTTCTCTGTCTGGCTTATTTCTCTTAACATAATGTCTTCAAAATCCAACCATGTTGTCACAAATGACAGGATTTTCTTCTTTTTTAAGACTGAATAATATTCCATTATATATAATCACATTTTCTTGAGCAATTTCTAAATTTGAAAATTATTCCTATCAAAATACATAATAACTCATGGATTATTTATATGTAGTTTATGAACAGGTTTACATAATAATATGAGGGTGAAAATTTCCACAAGAGAAGCATATTAATGTTTAGCTTACTGAGATTTTCTGAGTTTCTATGGCCTTTTGGATTGGTCTTTGAAGAATACACTCCTCTATACTCTTGCTGAAATCTGGCTTTGTTCTGATTGGTGACAATAGCAAAGATTATCTAGGAAACAGCCACAATAATGATGTCTTTTTAACCTCTCCATGGTTAATACAGACTCCTCTTCTCCACAGGCAGTATCTGGTGCTGGTCCCATCAAGTCTGTACGTTGGAGTTCCTGAAAAGGCCTGTATCTTGCTTAATCACCTGAATGAGACAGTGACACTTAATGTAATTCTGGAGTATGGAACGCACAACAAGTCCCTCCTCACAGACCTGGTGACAGAGAAGGACTCCTTCTACTGTAGCCCCTTCATTGTCAGTATCTCTCCTTGGGATAATGGAGATCATTAGAGAAAGGGTATATTAGTTGATGCCTTATATTCTGACCCCAAACAATTAAAAACAAAAAAGCGTAATGAAGAAAAAAATGAGAAATGCAGAGTGAATTTCAAATTAGATTTTAAAAATGAAATTTCTACTGAGCGTGCTTACATAATGTTTACAAACAGATCTAGTGCAATACACAGAAGATAGCAGTAGTTATAATAAAGATTTCACCTACTTGTATACTTCTAAGATAAATAACGTTCATGCCATCACAGATAAAAACACTGAGGTTCATAGTTAAGTGACTTATCTAAGATCTCACAACTAATGGTTAATGTATTGCCTAGTAAGCTTTATTACTTAAAGTATTAAATATTTAGTTAATCTTACTGGGTTACAACTAATGATAACATATAATTGTTGTGAAAATGTAGGCATGTTATTTCCTTCACTATCATTACAGGTTGAAGAATTGGTTCATTTTATTGCAATGACATTTTCCCCCAATTAAACCAATGACTTGTTACTGTCATGTTACACAATCATAATAATCTATAAAGCAATGGAAATAATCCTTGACCTTATTCCCTACTAATTCTTATTGGACTAACCAGAGAAATGAGAAAATCATAATGGCTGAGACATTCAGAAGTGGATCTGGGCAGATTCTTCAGCTTCTTTCTGTTTTTCAGATTCCAGAGTTGCCATCTTCCTCAGCGTTCATTATTGTGCAGGTGAAAGGGCCAACCCAAGAGTTCATAAAGAGGAAGCCAATACACATAGAAAAAGTAGAGAGCCTAGTCTTTGTCCTAACAGACAAACCCATCTACAAACCAGGGCAAACAGGTATAAGGAACCAAATGAGCAAGTTCAACTTTAGGGGTGGGGGCCAGGGATATTCTCTATTACTTTATTCTGCAGTCATGGAAGTCTTAGCCTGTTGTTACTGTACTACTATCCTGGATTACCATTGGAGAGTTTCATGGGAAAAATCTCTGTTTCAGTGAGATTCCGCATTGTCTCCGTGGATGTCAATTTTCACCCCTTGAATGAAACGGTGAGTCTCATAACAATGGGCGAGGTTGGGAGAAACAGGCTACAAGTGAAAGCCCATTCTTTTGGAAAACCTGAAACCAATATGAGGTATCTAAGTCTATTACAGAAAGATTTCATAAGAGTACCACTGCTAGAAGTTAAGAGAAATCAGTTAATCAATTACATTGTTAAAATAAATATTCAGTTCAAATTATCTTCTTAAAGATACCAGTTATTTTTATTGAACAAAAGAAAAATAAGTGTATTTGATTTCTCTCTTAAAATATGGAGAATTTCTTAGAACTAAATACCATCTGCAAAATAAATTTACTCGGACATTTTTTGCCTAACTATAGGTTTCCTCAACTGTACATTATTTGAGAAAGGGAAAGTCCTGAGTTCTTAAGAGATATATGTCCCAAATAAAATATATAAAGTGCTATGAACCAAACTGGGGCGCAATTCCTGTTTGGACAAAAAATATACAGACTCACTTTCTCTGATCCAGATCCTCTATCAATGCTGATGTCACGATTTTCTCATTCTAAACTCGATCTCTTACTTATATTATTTCTTTCTTTTCAGTTCTCAGTGATTTATATTGAGGTAGGTAAAATATTACATATCTCAATTACGATGAAGACTTACTTCGTTATGTCAAATTGCCTCTTCGCCTCCTTCACCCCACTAGCTCTTCACCAAAACTATATTAAACACTGTTTTCCCTGTCATTCTTAAAACCTTTGGAGAGTGGATAAGATTTAAATGAAGAAAAAAAAATTCCCTGAGATGATGCAATTTAGTGACTCTTCCAATATTTCTTACCACAATAAGTACATATAGTCTCAAAAAGAGGTACTCTAATCTGCAGTATCCCGTCGCTGGTAAATTTCTTGCCCTTTTCTCAAACTAGAATTCTTAGAAAACTTTGCTAAAACCTTTCATGCCAATTTACCAAACATCAGTTATCCAACTCTCAATGTCACCCTTCCTGAAAAGCTGTATCTCTACTCAAAAAGTATCTATATATCAATTGTTTATATGAACTTACAATGTTTTTACCTGTAGAATCCCAAGAGGAATCGAATTTTCCAATGGCAACAGTTCAGATTGCAAGAGGGACTCAGCCAGCTCTCTTTCCCACTCTCAGTGGAGCCCAGTCTGGGTCTCTACAAGGTCAAGTTGGAGAAAGAGTCGGGGGAAAAAATAGAACATTCCTTTGAGGTGAATGAATATGGTAAGAATTCTGCATATGTCCAAGACATTTATAACAGAGTATTTAAGACTGAATAACTTGTAGACATAGGTGACAGGAAAAGATCTAGCATATAATAGTTGAAAATTAGCAAGCTTCTTTATTTACCTAAATATTTGCTAAGTACTTTTCATGCACTATCTCAATCCTCACAATAGTCCAGGGCAGATATTATATTATCTCCATTTTATAAATGAGTATATCAATACTAGAAAAGTTAGTAATCTACCAAAATCATAGAGCCAATAAGAAGGAAGAGAGATTTTAATAGGTTTATATAACCATATTTAAACTTAAATTGTAATCAATACATTGTGTTACCTATATGTATGTATAAATATCTTAAATATCTTATAATTAAGATATTTCCTGAGATTATCTCCTGGCCGTCTATAACCTACACCTACCCTACTCTAGTCATAGAAATTAGACATCGAATCATCTTATTAGCTATCAGCTATGTAGATTTTCTAATGTAAATTAAATATATTATGCCATGGATGAGGAAACCTATAACAAAAACATAATTTCTAAAACTCGCCAGAACTTCCATAAGAATTATAGAAGAAATATTTATTATCTAAATAGCTAACATTATACAACTGTGGGAGGGGCTGAAAAAGTAAGGGTCCAGCAGGAGGAGGTGGTGGATCAGAGGAAATTACTAACCAGTTCTCTTGAAGCAATGGTGAGGATAAATAAAGCAGAACTTACAAGGGCACCTTCAGCTGCCAGAGTGGAACACAAAGAGAAACTGATAGAAAGACCTATGGAAGGCTATTACCTCTTCATATCTACCATTTTAATATTTCTATAACCAAGTGTCTGGTGGTGGTCCTAGGGCCTCTGATTGTCAGTAGGGCTAGCTGTAGGAAGAAGAACTGGACACAGAGGGAAAGGATTAGAACAAATTGTAACCTACTGGCCTCTGTATCTGTTACCACATCTAACCATGATAATCTTCAGAGACTTATGGCGCTGCTTTCTTTCCACCTGTGAAATCTTGAACAAGTTCAGACAAGGAGATTCCAGGAAATGCAGTACCAGCTTAACCAAGTTAATATGGTACAAACTGCCCATGGTTACGAATGGCATCTTCTTTCTCAGTAGCATCCCTGCTGCTCTGTATTGCAATTGAAATCATTTCATGTGATCTTATTATAAGGTTCTGTAATAGAATCATCACTAATGCTTACAAGATCTCATACCCACTCTCACCTTTTTCTCTCTCCTATTGACAACAGTTTTGCCCAAATTTGAGGTCCAAGTGAAAATGCCCAAGATTATTGGTTTTCTTGATGAAGCATTTGTAGTATCCGTATGTGGCCTGTGAGTTACATTTTTTATCTAATTTCTATTTTTCTACTCTATTTGTATTGCAAATAATTGCTACTGAACTTTGAAGTATTTTAATTAGAGAAGGAATGACTCTAACTTGCCTGAGCCCTGACTAGGAAGCAGAGATGGTAGCATATGACACTTTTACTACTAATAATAAAATTATTTACTGAAAATTTCAGATGTACAACATGGTAACTAGACACTTATGTAACTTATGAAGTGATCACCCGAATAAATCTAGTGTCCATCTGACACCATACATAGTTATTACAATATCATTGACTGTATTACTTATGTTATACATCCCCATGACTATTTTGTAACTACTAATTTGTACTTCTAAATCCCTCCTCAACATCAAAATGTTCTCTGTATCTATAAGCTTGTTTCTGTTTTGTTTGTTTATTTTGTTCTTTAGATTCCACAGGTAAGTGAAATCATATGGCATTTGTCTATGTCTGTCTGACTTACCCCACTCAGCACAATATCCTTTAAGTTCATCCATGTTGTTGTAGATGGAAAGATACCATTCTTTTTTATGACTGAGTAACATTCCTTTGTATATATGTACCACCTCTTCTTTACCCATTCATCCATTGATGGGCACATGAATTGCCTCCATATCTTGGTTATTGTAAAATAATTCTAAAGTGAACATATGAATTTATATGTCCCTTTAAAGCAGTATTTGCAAACTGACATTTAAATCCAACAGTCTGGATTTAGAACCTGAACTCTTCAACAATATTCTATACTGCCTCTGCAATTTTAAAAAATCTAGCTTTAAGAAGCATTTTTTTTTTTTTTTGTATCCTAGACACTGTGTTAAACTGAACCCGGGCCATTCAACTCTGGAGCTCAAGCTCATAACTTCTGTGTTATTCTGTGTAGTGTTATCTCCATTTTTTAATTGCTCCAAATTTCTTGAACTATGGAAAATTAGAAGTTAAGCAGCCCCTCTATATTAAATGCTGGATATATAATGTAGAATTCAAAATACATGTCATAGTTATGTCTTCTCTGATTGCCTTTTAGTGCAGTAGCACATCCTCCACATGCACCAAGGAGAGAAACATTACCTCTTACTTTTGAAAATAGTGTGAGATACATGTTTTAATCCCTCTCACTAGCTTTGATGCTTTAAAATTTTCTATCAGAAGAAACGCCTTTTGATTCAGATTTAAAGATAAGATTCAACAAAGTGATTGAAATTCAGTAAATAATTTATCACTTTATCAGCACTTAAAGAAATTTGGGAGACAATCTACAAAAAAAGGGAACTTTGGGGACACTGAAGCCAAATCTCACCTTCTTCAGTTTGGGCTAAAGCAATAGGTTTCAAACTTAAGTGTGCATCAAATCTATGGAAGTGCTTAGTTAAAATATAGGTTATTGGCCCTAACTCTAGAGACTCTACTCATAAATCTGAGGAGAAATTCAGGATTCTGAATCTCGATACATATCTCAGGTAATTTTAAAGTAAGTGGCCTATAAAGCATGCTTTGAGAAACAATAAACTAAGCCCTACTTCACATCATGTCTTAGTTCAGGCTGCTATACCAAAATATCACAAACTGGGTAACTTATAAACAACAGAAATTTATTGCTCACATTTCTAGAGACTGGGAAATCCAAGATCAAGTTTCCAGCTTGGTCAAGTTCTAGTGAAGGTCCTCTTTCTGATCCATAGCTAGTGCCTTCTCATGCCTCTTCACATGGTAGAAGGGGAAGGAGCTCTTTCTGGAACCTCTTTTATAAAGACAGTAATCTCATTCATGAAGGCTCCACCCTCATGATTTAAGCACTTCTCAAAGGCCTCACGCCCTAATATTATCCTCTTTGGGGGTGAGGATTTCAACATATGAACTTTAGGGGACACGAACATTCCAACTATATCACATCATATCCTTCCATCAGATTTGGCAGAATGGGACTAAGTCATTATGATACTATTCATTTATAAAATTTTGTTTTATATTAGTGCTTTTCCATTTAATTTCTCATTTATCCTCTTAAAATGTATACGAATTAGGGAGGACTTACAAATCCACTCTCTACATATCCTGATTTTTTTCTCTAATACAATTTAAGAAGTATTGTTAAAGCCGGAATTATAACCTAGATAGTCTGAGAACAGAGGAAGAAGGAAATAAGACAGGCTTATAATAAAATCTCTGAAAGGGAGGAAAGATGTGAGAAAAACTACACTGTTAATTTTCCATTTGGAGGTGTTTCAAAAAAGATCAGTAAATATTTTCTGTTAGAGTTATAGATGTATGCTACTTAGGTAATCAAGACACAGTTTCAGAATCAGTGCTTTTGAAGTACAAATACTATGTAAGGAAAAATAATTGCTGTAGATGAATAAGATGGATATGTGAATGTATCAAATCATGAGAAAAACACCTAAGTTATTTATATTAAGCACCTTTTTGTATGACTGCTTTATTGTTATAGATACACATATGGGAAGCCTGTCTCTGGTCTAGTGACAATTAATGTATGCAGAAAATATGCACAACATCGTTTCGCCTGTCATGGAAGACATTCACAAAATATCTGTGAAGAATTCAGTCAACAGGTATATGGAAACTACTCTCTCCAAGACACTAACACTAGATCTAGTTTTCTCCTGGATTATAATACAATGGAGGATGCAATAGAATATTGTATTGTGAATATAATACGACAGTAGCATTTGAAATAGTCACCTTGGAAAATTATGGAGTAAGAGAAACAATGTCTGATTCCATGACAATGTTAGAACCTCACTTGAGGGTTGGGCTCATGGACTTATGGTGATATTTATTTGTTTAGTTTTGTAATTTCCTTCCAACAGCAATCGACATGCCAGGTATAAAAGCATAAAAGGGTATGGAAGTATCAAAAGTTGGCTTTTATCAAACAAATGAGAGAAGAAGAATGTGACAGATGTTAAGAATTTGGCTGGTGGTACAATCAAATGGCACAGTCTGGAATCTAAACTGCATATGGATGAATATGAAACCAGTATCAGGTTGAGGAGAGGGAGACCTAGAGAGACAGTGGCCTGAAGGCCTCAATTACATCAAAGAAATGCAATAACTAAGGAAAACAGCAGAAACTAGAATATGTTGTATTAAAAATTAAAATGTATAAATTACTGATTTCAGGCTTAAGAGTACATAAAAGTCTAGGGTGTGGCAGTGTGAGTGGGCACTGTAAAGGTACGGAAAAGAAAGTTATCAAAGCTGCAGAAAACTACTAAATGAAAGGGTAAGGTGATAAATATGATAATGAATGTCAAGATAAACATTGATAAGCAGGATAAACATGAGAGCAATCCAGCTGCCAAAATCTTTAGTATATCAGACTGATTTTTTTTAAAGTGAGTCATGACCTCTATGTATAAATAAACCAAATATTGTTAAATTTTATGATGCAATAGATATTTTAATGTAAGTACAAAAATAAAAAATCTTTATTAAAACACAGTTCCCAATATTTAGTTTGGAAATCCGATTACAGTCATGAGTAGCATAACGATGTTTCAGTCAATGACAGACCTGGTCCACTTCCTTCATAATGTCATAGTGCAATGTATTACGTGTTTGTGGTGATGCTGATGTAAACAAACCCACTTCTCTGCCATTCCTATAAAAGTATAGCACATACAACTATGTACTGTACATAATTGTTGCCTGTTTATGTATTTTCTATACTATACGTTTTATCGTATACTCTTTTTACTTATAAAAAAAGTTATTGTAAAACAGTACACTGTGTCACGCAGGCAGCACCTTCATACCCCTCATATTTTCCATGTCTCTGTCACTTTCTCTTGCACTTGATTTACTTTTGTGTTGTTTTGTACAGTAACATGTTGTACAGGCCTATAAACTGGGAGCAATAGGCTATATCATATAGCATAGATGTGTAGTAGGCTATGCTATCCAGGTTTGTTTAAGTGCACTTTACTTTGTGATGCTCACACAACTACCTAATGATGCATTTCTCAAAATGTATCCCCATCATTAAGTGACTGTACTGAAGTAATTCATTTATTCAATGAATATATATGTTTTTATTAATGTCTGAGACATTGAGAAAATACAGTTGAGAAAATATAATCATTAGTTGATATTTAGGGGAAGGTGGTTACAAAGTTTTCTTAGAAGATGTGTCTGAGTTGAGTTTAGAAGAGCAGTAACTGTTGGCATAAGAACAGGAAAATGTTAGCATTTGAAGAACGACATATGCAAAAACTAGAATTACAAAATATTGTCACACATTTGGACACTACATGAATTTTAATATGGCAGAAATTGGATAGACTTTCAGAGAGGAAGGGAGAAGGCAAAGACTGGCAAGAGTTAACTCGATGATTAATGAAGACATTTTATGACATTTGGGGGCTTGGTAAAAGGTAAGCAAAACATTTGTAAAATTTTCTTCTATAGCTAATAAAAAATTTTCATAGGTTGATAACTGAATTTTTTGATAGAAAGTCAGAAGACCCAGGAATTCTCTTTCTTTCTCTTCAGGCAGACAACAAAGGCTGTTTCACACAACTCATAAAGACTAAATTATTTCACCTGACACAAAGAGGGTATGAAATGGCAATAAAAGTGGAAGCCAAGATCAGAGAGGAGGGAACAGGTTTGTACTTGTTTTAATATTAATAATTCATCAATTTATTAATTTATGAAACATCAAATTTTCATTTCATGTAAAACACTTTATTATTTCTGAGGACTATGAAAATGGCATGATGCCTACTCTCAAGTAATTAGAAATCTAAAAAAAATTATATTTATTTGTATATGTTTATATATATGTATGTATATATGTATAACCATAATAAAATTACTACAAGATATGTAAAACCTAAGAACTAAATGAGTATGAAGAGAAATAATTAATTCTAATACAAAGCCAAAGAAAGCTTTATAAAGTAGTATTTTAGCTGATTTGTATATAATGAATAACATTTTGAAAGATAGTGATGGACTGGGAAAGCATGATAAGCATAAAACAAATGTGTTTGGTCTCAGAAAAATCTGAAAATGTAGGTTGGAGCTAAGATATATAAAAAGTAAAGTAAATCACATACTAAGGAGGTTAGACTTTATTATGAAAAGCATTGTTTATCTTTAGATTTATTTGAGAATGACCTAAATAAATTGATATTTTTAAAAGATAATTCTAACAGACATGAAGAGGTCAGGCTAGATGAAAAATGTGTTACAATGTGATACATCAGAATATTACTCAAAGATGACCCCGAACATTACAAATTTGGGAACTGAAAAATGGAAATGCCATTAATCAAGATAAGGAGTGGATGAAAAAGAATTATGTTGATGAGAATGTGTCCAAGATAATTAATTATAATTTGGAATATCAAAATGGAAGCTGATTAATTCAGCAGATAATTTTTAAAAGAAATCCAAGGCAAAATCAGGACCAGAAATGTAAATCCGGAACCACTCCCATATCCTCCTAAGAGTAAATGCAATTGTTCTAAAAGTGAGGTAATTTAGCATTGCTAAATTGAGGTTAGAGGCAGACAAGGAAGATATTTTGTTATGTTGGAGTAAAGTGGGATGGAGTAAGGAGGTGAGTTGAATATAGTTCAACTGAACTTATTTCTTTTTCAGGGTTGGAATTAACTGGCTATGGATCATGTGAAATCACAAATATCTTAAGCAAAATAAAATTTACAAAAGTGGATTCACATTATAGACGCGGACTCCCTTTCTATGGACAGGTAGAATATTCTTTCAATATACTCATAATTTGGCTTTTAAGGAAATGAGTTTTTAAATCAAAATTTATTATAAAAATGAATATTTACAGTAAGAAACTACATTACATCAAATTACAAACTTAAAAGGCAAATGTCACCACAAATCCAGAAAAATAAAGCATTTTTTATTAATTAACTTTCTAACATACCTCATTTTATTAATTAACTTTCTAACATACCTCATTTTTTCCAAGTAGTTTGGCTGCCTACTTTCTGATTGCCTCTTTATAAATAACGATTTTGTAATATAATTTTCTATAAAAATAAAGAGATATTCTTTCATTTAGATGATTGAATTTTTTATTACTGATAGTTTTTAAAAGTTTTTTTTTTCAGTTTCAAGGCTCAATATTGGCAATAATTTTGGCCAATTTTAAGATTGATATCCAATTTAGTAAACTATCAATTTTCTTTCATAAAGAGAGAGATGTGAGATTTCTGGGCATTTTTAAATTTCTCTTGTAGTAACTAATCTTTGAATTGACAGTATATAGCCTATTTTCCCATTTTAGTGGCATATTATGAATTTTATATCATCTTCATTTATTCTAGTATTTCGTATCAAATTGGTAAGAAATTAGTCAACATGTAGACCTGATTGGGCAAGGTCATTTCAGGTTGGGAGAAGAGCATGAGAAAACTGAAGACCTGAAAGATGAATATGACTTGGCCAGAAATTTAAGAAAGATGAGAGAATATCCAGGGCTGTAGGTATGGAACAGCTTTTAAAGAACAAAGAACTAAGAGATAGCCAGTGTTACTGGTTGAGATAGAAGATATAACTGGATTAACTGAATAGTTGTAGGTAAGCTAGAACAGATCTTCAAAGGCTCTTTTCAGAATTTTGGATTGAGAAGTTGCTGAAGGTTTTAAAGAGAGTAACATGATCAATTTAGCTCAGACTGTATAAAGAATGGTTTGAAGCAAGGATGAAACAGCAAGAAGGTAGACTGCATAAGATTAAATAGAAAGCTATTGGAAAGCTATTGTGTTTTTCACTGGAATGGTAGCAATGGATTTGGAGAGAAGTAAATAGCAATAAAATATGTTTTACAGGGGAAGAGACCGTTCTTGGCAATGGGTTAGCTATAGGCAGTGAAAGAGAAAATGACACACACACACAAAAAGCCCTTGGTATTCTTGCATAAACTATTGGATAAATAGAACACCATATACTAAGATAGAGACATGAAGAAATTTGAGGAAGGTAACATAATGAGTCTACTTTTGGATATTTTCAGTTGAACGCTCATAAGTTATCTAAATTGAAATACCAAAGAGAAAAATAGTTTAGAGTCTAAGAAAGCAAATCTTATTTTCAGATTCTAAAATCTTTAGTAAATGACAGTGACCAAGAGGTCAGTGGTGACCATGACAAATAATGGAAGATGTTACGGCTATATAACACTTGAAACCAGCTATCACTTTCATATTTCTAGGTTATTCTAGTTGATGAGAAGGATCAGCCAATTCCCAATAAAACTCTATATGTCAATGTGAATCCAAGTGCATATCATTCCAACTTAACTACTAACGAGCACGGTTTGGCAAACATTTCCATTGATACCACCAACCTTATATCTTCTTTTATTACAGTTACGGTAAGTGCAAAGGGGCATCTGGAACTAAAAAGACAGAAATCACCGGAGCCATGTAATTTAAGGATATATGAGAAGCATTTGAACTCTAGGGATAAAATAAGATGACAAAAGAGTAAAATAGAAATTTCACGATGTGGAGACAAATTATAAAAAAACAAAAAATTCTCTGTCAAAAATCTTTTCCCTTATGTCAACTCTGTTTATAACATGATCTAGTTTCAGGAGATAGTTATTAGATGATCTTGATATTCCCTTGAAAAATTCAATATTGTTATAATTTTATTACAAATTAGGTTTTTCTTAGTTTTTTTGGTATATCATTCTTTTTGTGTTGAATATTCAGATGATCTTGTACAACTTACACTCATAAGGGTATTAAGTAAAAGTGATTGTGAGTAAATAATATCTTCTAAATCTGTATGGCATAACCTAAAATAAACTTAAGGGAAAGTTATTCACAGGGTATGCTTTATTTGGGAAAGCAGCCTATAATGGAACCAAGTAAATATGATTCACATAAAATCTTCAGTGAGTTACAGAGAGTGACTAACATATACATGATATATTAATTTTTAAAAAATAGCCTACATAAGACCTTTATGTTTTCCATTAGGTCACTTACAAACAGAATACCCACTGTTTTGATAATTTGTGGCTTCAAGAATTTCATACACAAGCACAGCACACTGCAAGACACGTTTTCTCCCCAAGCAAGAGTTATGTTCACCTTGAACTTTTTCCTGATACCATAGCCTGTGGAAAAACCCAAGAGATCTCGGCATACTACATCCTGAATGGACAGATTCTGAAGGATGAAAAAGAGTTAACCTTCTATTATTTGGTGAGAATAAAACCACTGTAGCCCTTCCTAATTGTATAAACCCCCAAAAGATTAGGTTCCTATCTAAGTAATGCCTTTTATATCAATATAAATATATGTATTTTTGTTTTTATGCTTGAAGAGAAGTTGTTTTCAGTAGATAAGTAAGCAAAAGATAAGAATCAAGAACTTATTCAACAGGAAATAAAAATGTCAAACAATTTTCTGGAAAACTACTCAATTTTGACATTAATTAGAGAAGTGAAAATTAAAATAATAAAGCAATAACATTTTATACTTATAAAGATTCAAAATAATTTAAGAAGTTTATGACTGGTGTAATTACAGGGAAAATGTATAGTCTCAGGCATATTATAAATTGGTATAATATTTTTGAGGCTGATATACCTATTTATGTCCCCAAATTAAAAATATTCAAAGCCAGTAGTTACTCAAGTATGTCATTTTTAGAAGAAAAAAAAAATACATGTAGGAAATTCTGTATAGAAAAATTAACTATAAGTAATATTCTTTAAAATTCTATGAAAAAGTAAAAAATTTGACAGTAACTTAAAATTTTAGCTTTATTGCTTCTGACCTATGTGACCTTCGGTAACTTATCTAATCTCATCTGTAAAGAGAAATGTCAGTCATCTCACCTGACTACTAGAGGTGTCAATAATAGCTATTTCATGAGTTTACTGTGAAAATTAAATAAAATTCTAGAACTAAATTATTTAGTTCAGTGCTTGGCACATAGAGAGGGTCATATATAGTTTTTTTAAATATAGATGATAGAGAATACTTACATATATTTTGTATCTGCCTTCATTACAGGTTGCTTTGCATGTGATAGATGTTAAAATATTTTTTTAAGACATGTAAATTTGAATATTAATATTCATGATAGAAAGTAAATGTTAAATAAAATACAAAAACCTTGTAAAAGTATACGTTTGTTATTTAAAGTATGTAACTATACATATAGAAAAATATTAGAAGAGAAATTTAGTAATCCAAAACACCTTTTGGGCTGGAGTAGTGAGATTATTGCTTACTTATATATTATATATATGTTTAAGTAAATTTAATATGTATATTTTAAAACAATAATGAATGCATTTTCCTCTGTCTTCAGATCAAAGCAAAAGGAAGCATCTCCCAGTCAGGAATCCATGTGTTGTCCATTGAATCGGGAAACAGTTAGTACCTTCATTATTTTCTGTTTTTTCTTCATTGTCAAATCCTGAACATTTTAGTGAGAATAAATTATTTTTACATTAAAGAAAGTGGTCAACAAACTTCTTCCATCAACCAGAAATCAGAAAGCTGGTACAAAAGGATGCCATGCTAGGTTTATTTTAATCTATTTAGTATTTTTTATAGTATTTCTATATTTTAAAGTTTATTCTCAATGTAAAATATATTCACTTTATAATTGTTTCAAAAATGCAGAAAATAATTGAAAAATGCAGAAAATCACCAAAGAAAAATGTTACTCCACATAGTTTTGTATTAGTTTCCTATTGCTTCTGTAATAGACTACTACACCCTTGCTGCCTTAAAACCATGCAGATTTATTATTTTATAGTTCTGTAGATCAGAAGTCTCACTGGGCTAATATCAAAGTGTCAGAAGGATTACATTTTTTCTGGGAATAGAGATGATTATCTGTTTCCTTGCCTCTTCCAGCTTGTAAAGACCTCTTATATTCCTTAATTTGTAGCCTCTTATTCTCTCCCTTCAGTGCCAGCAGCACATTGTCTTCAAATCTCTCTCTTACATTCCTGCCTCTCTCTTTTAAACATCAATCGTGATTACATTGGGCCCACTTGGATAACCCATCTCAAGGTCCTTGACTTAATCACATCTGCAAAGTCCTTTTGCTATGTAAAGTAACATATACACAAGTTTCTGAGATTATGGCATAGATATCTTTGTAGGGGATATTATTCTGCCTACCTCGGACTGTCCTCTGTTTCCAAAGATTCACATCCATCCCACATGTAAAATGCATTCACATCATGCCAACGTCTCTAAAAGCCTGGCATTAAGTCCAAAAAAATTTCATGTAAATCTCACCAACTCGAAAGTCTCAATATTATCATCTCAATCATCTAAATTAAGTGTTGGTGATATCCTGGGTATAATCCATTCTAGGACAAAAAGAGTCACAAATTCTAAGAAATTTTGAAATCCAGTTGCACAAACAACACTAGATTTCAAGACCTGGCAAAAATTCTCTTTGGTTCATGTTTCTGCCCTCTAGGCTCAAGGCTCCATTCTCAGAATTAATCTTTCTTTTTCATGAAGGATATCATATGTTTGCAACTGAGTAGTTTTATCAGTTTGTTTCCTGCCTGTGGAATTTGATGAGTCTAAATCCTTCTTTCATTTTATACTCTCTCTGTCCCTTTTGATCCAAGCCTACAGTATTTCTGCTGATATAAATTTCTCAAAAATCTTGTGGGTCTCCCACATCTCACATGGACTCTCTCCATTAAACAAGAAGCTTTGCCACAGATTTTTCTTGAATAATTTTATCTCTCTTTTCAGCTATTGCTGAGATAGCTGAGATGATCTATGAGTCATACACTTAATTTCTTCATAGAGCCTTTATGTGACTGAATACTCTGATCTTTTGATTTTTCTGAGATATTAGCAAAAGCCAATCTACCACACTGGCTTTTTCTCTAGAGCACAACTTCCTGACAGAGAATCTTAATTTTAGTGTCTTTTAAAATTTTACAAAGCTGAGAATTTCACAAATTATGAAGTCTTGTTTCCTTTTAGATGAACAATTTTCCCTTAATTTTTTTTCTTACCTCCTGCATTTTACAATAAGCAGAAAAATAAAACCTTAGGCTGAACCTTTTACACTTTACTGGGAAATCTCCTCAGCTATATATCCAAGTTTACCATTTACAAGATTTACTTTCTACATAATTGTAAGACTAAGATAAGCTTTCTTCCACTAATAACAAGGATCTCCTTCACCCCACTTTCCAATTACATTGTTTCTAATTTCTTTCTGATCCCTCATTGTCAGTGCTTTTAATGTCCATATTCCTATCATCAGTCTGTTTATAAGAGGTATTCTCTAAGATGATACATGTTTTCTCAATGGGAAAATATTTCCTCTTATTCAATCTTCCAGAAGAAATTCTTTAGACTTGGATTTCCCCGCCTCCCTCTTAAATATTTAATAGAATTTATCAGTAAATTCTTGTGGGCATGAAATTTTCTCTATGAAAAGATTTTTAGCTACAAATTAATTTTTTTAATAGATAAATTTAGGTTAGCTGTTACCTCCTGGGTGAGATTTGATGGTATGTAGCATTCAACGACTATTTCTCTAAAATGTCCACTTTATTGACATAAAACAGTCCATAATATTCTCTTACATTTTTTTAATAGATGTAATATCTGTAGTGATGGTAAGGCTTTGAGTCAAGATATTGATAATTTGTGTCTTCTTTCTTTATTTCTTGATCAATCTTGTTAGAGATTTATCAATTGTATTGATTTCTCAAACAACTGGCTTTTGGTTGAATTTATTTCCTCTTTCTTTTTCTACATTCATATCTGGTTATGATACCACTGATTCTTGTCATTTATTCCTTTTGCTTACTTTGCATATAACATACTCTTCTCAATTTTTTCATGAGGAAGCTGAGGTCATTGATTGAGACCTTTCTTTCTTTTTCTAATATAGTTGTTGGTACTATGCATTTCCTTTAAAATACTGCTTTAGCTTCATTCTACAAATATTTACATGTGATATTTTACATGTGATATTAAGGTTGTTGCTAATAGTATATCAAAAACAAAACTGCTTCATAAAACAAATTCTTCAAAATTACTTCCTGTAATAGAATTTAAATTGTATACCTAGAGAGGTAGAATGGGGAGAAGAAAGTGTTCTCTAAGAGAAAAATACTTCATTTCATTTGATGATAACTATATAAATGGTTTTGTTTCCATTTGTCTTTGACTTCTGGAAAACTCAATGCTAAATTTAAGTACTTTAATGTTAACCATTTTGTTAATAAAATTAATTTTTGCCTATGTTTAACCCTACTCCAGAAATCTACTTTAATGTAGTTTCAATACTATTGTTTCAAATTTATTTCGATCTTACTGTTTTTGCATATTTTCACCACAAGCTAACCTCATCTCTTTCATAAACACAGGAAGGTTATAGTTTTAAAAGGATTTTATGCTACAAAAATCAAACTTGGAACATTTATTAGAAAATTAAGTGGGTACATTATATAAGCACTAAACAATTCATACAGAAAACAACCACTAAGAGAAATACATGGAATTATTTTATAAAAGTCAGAGGCACAGTTTGTCTTGTGTGTGATTATTTGTATCTGTATCTCTGCTCTATTGTAAGTGGTCTAAAGATAGAGACTGTATTGCATTCTTTAAATTGTCCTCATGCATATGACAAGAATTACACTTGTTTGGATCACAGAGATCATTAAAGATGTCTAGAAGTTCTTCTCTCTTGATTTCTTTCCTAACAAATCTTTTTTAATTTAAAAACTAATACATGAACTAAATGTTTTTTGAATATTTTGAATGAACAATTTAACCTACTTCTTTAAGAAAAAAATGTCATTAATTCAGCATATATTTATTGAACACTACCACAAGTACAACAGTATATAAGCACATCTTTTCTTATTTCAGTATGCTCCAAATGTGCCAAATGTGAATAATTTAAATCATTTGAGAACTTCTTCTTTATAAAGTTGAGAACTCTTCCTTCTTCCTAATCTATTTTCTTGAACTTTCTTTACTCTCCAGTGAAAGGGGTATTTTCCTTCTCCATTCGAGTGGAATCAGACATTGCTCCTACTGCCCAGTTGTTTGTTTACACTATTTTACCTAATGGAGAAATTGTCGCAGATACTGAGAAACTCAATATTGAAAACTGTTTTGTCAATAAGGTGGGTGTTTTGTTTAAGCCTAGTCCTTTTATCCATCTCCCTTTTTGAAGTATGGAAAATAATAAAGTTATGTACATTAACAGATTGCTATGTAGTTCTCCTGAAACTTTCCTCCAAAAAACCTCTAAGAACAGAGAGTGATGCCATACCCTGAGAAGTCTACTTCACTAGACCTCTAGTGAATTAAGCTATAAACACAATTTTTTAAAAGTCTCCTGTTGTATCTTAAAACTTGTGTGAAATTCAGAAGCTATTTTGTTATAAACCTTTAATAGTTTGTTTTGAAACTAAATTTTAGTTTTGTCCTCAAATTTTTCAGTTAAAAATAATGCTTCGTAAGGATGTATCAATTTTATCCCATCATACCCCCTGACATACCTCCATGTACTACCTCAGAAAGCAGTAACTTATTGTGAGTTTAAACTTAGTTTGATAATACAGAACAATGGTATATGTATTTACCTCATCTTGAGAAACATAGCCTGAGCACTCTAATAAGGACTATAGCATAAAAATATTACATAGTTGCGAATAGGATCTTCTTATATCTCCAAAGGATATGTAGCTGTAATGAGAAGCCTACTGAGAAAAAAATAAGCTTTATCTCAACAGAATTTGGTGCTGTAGTCTTAACATTAATTGAGAGGCTCCAACTTCAGGTATTTTTTTTTAATATACCTAAAATGATGTTTTAACATGGATTTTATGGAGATTTAAAAATACGCATTTATAGCAAGTGAATATTTCTTCAATGAAAATTAGATTTAGATTATCTATTTTTTAATATATGATGATCTAAGAAAAATACACAATAGTTTCTGATATAAATTTTCAATTCCATCTTACTAAAGAATGTTATTAAACCTGAACAGTTTCAAGAATATAGTTCTGCTCAGTTTGGACATTCTGTGTGTTTCATACGAACCTAGAAAAAAATTCCTACTTTGAGTTTCAGTGCCCTTGTTACTAATCATGGACAGTTAGTTGTTCGTTAAACCTTAGAATGGCCATGTTATGCTGCAGCTTTCAACATATTTTACTCATTTTAGCAGCGGTCGCCCTCTGGTGCAAAACATGAAAACTCGTGTAAAACCATAAAACTTCCCATATAGAAGCAAAAGTTCATGTACATATTCAGTCACTTTATGTTAAATATCTTTTAAGTTGTCATTGATCAGATGTGGAGATAAGCTATGAAAAAAATAAGATTTATGCAGTACTTAGGAGAAAGATGGCTATTTTTTATCTACCACAAAAAAATAGGAAATAGATCTATTAAAGTTAAAAGTTAAAGCCCCTAGAAGTTAAACATTCTGACAGAATCATGAGCAAACAAAGTGTGAGATGAGAATGTGAGGAAAGATCCAGGTGAATTTGAGATGTGTGTTCCTTCAAACCAATATATTTTAAATACCTTTTTCAATCTATGTTGGGATAAAGAAAAACCGTTTTCTATTTAAAATTCATATAACCCTTTCTTACATTAAAAATAACAGATTTAGAATGCAGTTAGCATTAATATATTGGCTAGGTAGAAAACCAAAGGAAAGAAGGAACAGTTAGGGGGATTGTTTTATAAACTACGTAAATATCTAACCACTGTACTGTATACTTGAAACTAATAAAAAAATTAAAAAATAAGAGATTTAGTATCTACATTAAATACTATGTAATAGTTTAAATTGTCTATCTTCTTAATTGAATGTAATTATGCATTAAGAATAACATTAATATAGATAAATATAAACTCTCAAAATATGCTTTAAAATTCTTTTTAGGTTCTCATGTCAGTAAAACATTTAATGTTTTCTAATATACCCACTTCTTGGTTAATAGTATTTTCAATTGATTATAATTCCAAATATGTCACTTGATATAGGCATTCACAAACATATTTTAATTTACTTAAATTTCTAAAATTAAAAACAAGCCTATTTAAAATAGAATTGTCCATAAATAGTGTTTTTATGACATATTGAACTGTACAGATGAATACGACTGCATCTTCAGGAAAAATCAATTAATTATTTATTTTTCATATACGTCTCGTGGTACATGAATCCAACCTGTTATATTAACTCAGTAGACTGCATAACAGGAATATCACAGTTAAATCCGGCAATCCAAGTTGAATATCATTTCACTAAAAACACCAACATTTTATTCCAATCCAAATCAGCTTTCATTTCAAGACTCTAGAATTTACCTGATGCTACCATAGGTAAACTTCTAAATTATTCTATTTTATTTTTATAATTTAGAACTAAATTCTAAATTATTCTATTTTATTTTTTTAATATAAGATAAAATATTCTACTCAAGAAATGTTTATGCAAACGTAAGGACCAAGTAGATCCACTTCACTATGAATTGCTACTGGCTAAAGCAGAATCAAATCTCTGGGAGAAAAAAATACAATTTTCCATTATTTTGTACTTCTTATTCTTTATTCACAGTTCTTTGAATTTTCTCAAGCAATTAACTTTTAGGATGCATATTAGATGTTTAATTTTTTAAGACCCAATAAACCTCTGATTCTGATAAACAGTACTATGCTGCTTTAGAATGTCAGATAACTAAGACTGCCAACTGGAAGACACTTTGGTTGGGTGGTCTCAGAGGTGAAGTGTGATATTTCACAGCACCATACAAAATACACACATTCATCTCAAAAACACTGTATAGAGAGAGGTACATGACGAGGTATGTATCTTTGTTAACACATGTGTTGTCATTCTATTTCAATGTTAGCAAAACCAATTTATATTTCAACAGTTATATAACTCAGGGAAATGTGAATTAACTGGAACCACACCTCCAGTTCATTCCAGAGATGGTTAACTGGTAGTCCATAGGTGGCTTCATCTCTCAATCCTGTTCTAAATGAATAAAGAGAAAGGATGTGTAAATAGGACTAGTCCAAACCTGGGATAGAAGCGAGTTTTTAAAAATTTGCTGCTATAATCATATCCTCTTTACAGGTAAATCTGAGCTTCGCCTCAGTCCAGAGCCTGCCAGCTTCAGACACCAACCTGAAGGTCACAGCCACCCCTCACTCCCTCTGTGCCCTTCGTGCAGTAGACCAGAGTGTACTGCTAATGAAGCCTGAAGCTGAGCTCTCACCTCAATCGGTGAGTCCCAGTTCAGTGTCGGATATTAGAAAATGCACATATGATAAGACCGTTTTTGAAAGCTGGATGTTATAACTGCAAAGGACAAGTTCTTCAGAGTGTTAGGCATAATCTAATAAGTTATTTATGAGCTAGAATTCAATTCAGTTCTACAAAAGACATTGCACAAGGTGCATTACATATATCATCTCATTTCATACTCTGTTATAATATATTCTCAGTGAAGGAGAAATCTTGCTCATCCTACATTCCCTGTGCTAGCATACTACTTATATATATAAGATGCTCATATATTTTTAATGAATGAATAATGAATACTAATTCTTTAAGTTGGATATTATTACCTTGTTTTATAAATTTAAAAAAAAAATCACAGGATAGATTAAGCAACTTTAGAAAGAATATGCCAAAAATATATTTTAAAGGTGGTTGAACCAAATTTCATTCAATGTCACTTCCACTGCACCACATTTCAAGGTAGTATGTGAAATGCCAGGTTTTTAAGTTTTCCCTAAAATCCAAGAACTTACTCATTTGTTTTAAGCATGGACAAAACAGATTTTCTGTTCAAACTTGTCTTTTAAAGATGTCTCTTATAATGAAGCACTTTCAAAAAAGTGACATAGTTTATAGGCTTCAGGTCCATTTACTTATTTAACAAATATTTACTACATCTTGACTATAGGACTGATATTGCTCTGAAAATAGGAGTTCTAATGGTAAACAATCAGATGTGGACTTTGACCACTTTAGACTTAACAGTCTTGTGAGGTATTCAAACAAACAAACAAACAACAAAACATATAATCATATAGTAGTTCTAAATTCTGATGAGTATAATGAAAGGAATAAACAAGTTATTGAGATAAAGATAAAAAAGAGTTCGACAACTTTGGTATAGTGATTAGGGGTCTCTTTTTTGATTGTCAGATAACAGAGAGGCAGGGGTAGGCATTACAATGAATAAAAGCAACATGCCCAAAGGTCCTGAGATCGAAATAAATCTGGAGTGTTCTAGAAAGAAAAAGGTAATGACCTAATATATAGTGGTGACAGACGAAGACGTGGAGGCTATAAATGGAATGAAAAATAAATCACGATGAGCTCCGTTAGGCTGGAGTGGAGTTTGGAGTTAGCAGTAAATGCAATAAATAGTAAATCACTGAGAAGTGTTAAGCAGGGGACAATTTAGATTTACCTATTAAGAAGATTCTT
>NW_006437736.1:14604352-14640021 GCF_000325575.1 Pteropus alecto | reverse complement strand
GAGTATGAGAACAAGAATGAAAAAATGGAAACAGAAGGTTATAGTAGTAGCACAGATAAGAAACGACAGCAGCCAGAATAGGAGATCTGCGTGAAGTCCAGTGTGTGTTTAGTGGCCTGAACACTGTATGGCTGTGCAGGTGGCCTCACACTAGGCACTGAGCAAAAACTGAACTGGAATTGATTTACTTCAGAGAAAAACTGCACCTAGTTTTTCTCAAGCTAAACTTGGTCCTACAATAGTAGATTTACAAAAAATGTAAATAAAAAACTTGGTAAGAACTTAATCAAAAAAATAAGAAAAGGAAATTAATCAAGTATTTACAGAAATTATTTCTGGGTGATGGCATTAAAAGTGGATTTTGTTCTCTTGTTACATTTCTCTGTACTGTCCACATATTTTGCTTTTTTTTTAAAGTAGACATTTGGACTTAGGAGACAGATGACTTGGGTTTTATTCTTTCTCAGCCAAAATGGGCTCTGAGACTTTGATCAATTAATTCGATTTCTTTATATATTAATTTCTTTTGTACAGCAAGAAGATTAGAATCTATAACCTTTCAATGTCCCTCCATGATTCTCTATGTTGCTTTTTACAATATTGGCATGGGAGTGTTAAATAAACACCATAATCTTTTCAATCCTGGCTCAATTGAACATTATCACACTTAATCAAACAAACAAAAAAAGAGTTTTCTCATTGTTCTCTTAATTTTGCAGATCTATAATTTGTTACCAGTAAAGAATGTCTTTAGTGCTAGATATGGAGGTTTCATGAATGAAGATAGTGGAAAATGCATAAATGCAGAAGACATAACTTACAACGGAATCATTTACACACCAAAGCAGATCATGGATGATGATGATGTTTACAGAATCTTTGAGGTAGTTCTTCCTGAAAACATAACCAAAACTGATTTTTAAGTCTTTGTTAAGATGGAGAATAAATGGACTTCTAAGCTCTAGAATCTAATCCTGCTCTGCCCCCAACAAAGCTGTAGTTAACAACACTATATTAAAACCTCAGAGGTACAGCGAACTTTGTATATATACAGATATTTGATCATGAGTTTCTCTGGCACTTTAGACAGCAAGTGGTATACTTTAAGGGCCCACAACCTTATCTAAGCTGATTCGAAAGCTAATTACCACTGTCATATTCCCTTCTCAGTGATTCACAGAGATCCCAATATGTGAAAATATATTATAGTACCTCTGACACTCCTGGAAAAATGAGTACCTCATTGGCAGACATTATATCAGTCATTTGCACAATAAATACATGTTGGTTGTCTGAATACACCAAGTACAATGCTTGAGCCATCACCTTTAGTGCAGTAAAATTTCAAGAAAACTGAAAGTAGCCTTTCATGAAGAAAGGATTTCCAAGATTTGGAGTAGAGATGTTAGTGTGCTTTAATTATGTTAGATAAAATGTCTATCTTTAGGATTAACTATAAGTGGGAAGAGTTATGAAAGGAGACTTTATCCAGGTTGTGAGGCTAAATCTGATCACTAACAAAAAAGAAGTAAAAAGTCTCATTATACCTTGAGGAAAGCATAAATCACGATTTTGAGATGTACAGCTTAGCTGAGAGCAATTTAAATTAAAAGCCTCCAGAATCGTAAATGAGCTGGTGGTAGAAAGATAGAAAGAGGACTTTTTAGGTTTCTTAGCTCACTGCTTCATTGTTAAACATTTCTTTCTTTTTTCTCCCTATTCCATATCACTACCATCACTGAGCACTGTGCTCAGAGTCCCACGGTTTCCCATGTACTCTGAGATGGCACAGAAAGTAGTATTTAACTGTGACTATTGAAGAAAGAAGAAGTTGGGAACAGGTGGCTTCTAGGAATCAGGCTGCTGTGGGCATCTGCAGTGTGTTTTGGATGCAGAGATTCAAGATAGTTAAAAAAAAAAAACTGACAAAGAGAAGAGGAAAGGATAAATCACATAAAAAAAGGATGAATTGAGCATAGCTATTCAAGGAAAGGCCTATTTTCCAAAAACACAAACTAAAGTTTACTAAGAATATGGAAAAAATTCCAATATGCAACCTTATAATTTCAAATGAAAAAGAACAAAAAATTATTCTCTGCAATAAAGCTATGATGTATGTGTGTACATGCATATATATAGAGAGAGATAAAGATATATATGTTACATATGCATATATATTTTATTTGCTTTGGCAGGGTGGAGGAAGGGAAGAAAACATTCAAGGCTAACGTACTCAGTTTCCTGGATACAAAAGATAATTAAGAAGGCATAAGCATACAGCAGACGAAATTCAGAAATAAGAATCAGTACTGAGTTCTAATCACAATTCCCATTCACTAACAGAGTAAATTGGACTTTCTGTGACTATTTTTGTATTTATGAAATAGCTTTCTTTTCTATCATGTGGAATTTTCATGATGATTTTATGGGCCATACGTACAATAGTGAAAGTGTAATATAAATGTAATAAAATATTCCAGTTTCAAGATTGGATTGCCAATATGCTCTAATAATTAATTTTCTTCTAGTCTGAAGGATTAAATATTTTTACCAACTCAAAAATCCACAAGCCACATTTTTGTCAGCTGCCTCAGGTATATAATGAAGCGCCTATTGCCTATGTTCAAGGTAAGATTTATTTGTTTGATAGAATAATAGAAAATATTGTTATATTATATTTCGATTATAAAATAATAGAAAATAGAATAATAGGAAAGAAAAATTGTTTTGCTGGGTTGGGTTGGGATAAAAAGCTATTTTTCTAAGTATCAAATGTTATAACTCTCCAGCAATTTTTTGGTAAATTTTCTTCAAGTAACATTTTTACCCTAATAAATAGGATTTTTTTAGCAATTATCATTTCTCTCTCTCTCTCAAATCAAAATTGACTGATTTTTGTCCTAGCCTTTAATAGTCTTGCTACTTCAGAGTCTCCTTAACTACTATGAATTCAATACCTAAATTAATCAGGATAAGATAGTAACAAACAAACCCCCAGATCTCAATGACTAAGCATATAAGTTTATTTTTTGCTCACACTAAAACTGCTCGTGAGTCCAGTAGCTCTCCAGAACAGCTTCCTATTAATCATAAGTCAGAGATATCCATTTTACTTTTATCTTGTCACTCTATCATCTCCAAAGGGCCTTTCAAGGCTACCACCACAGGAGAGAGAAGTAAGTGTGCACGTGACTTTTATGGCCAGCAGGGGAAGTGGCATATAGCATATCCACTATAGTTGCAAGAGAGGCTGAGAGATATGGAGTATATGGATATTAACTGTTCCTGTCATATTCTTTTATGGAAATCAAAGTGGCTTTGATATATTGAACAAAATAGAATAATTCACCTTTTGGCAGATATACTACTAGTCTTTGTATGATTCAAGTATACCTGGTGATGAAGAAAAGTTGAAAAGATTCTAAGTTTGAGAATTCTTTTCTACTGCTATCAGGGCTAGAGAAATTTCTCTCTGCATATGTGGATGTCTACTAATCCTGCTTTCTAAAAAGAAATGTAGCGATATAAAGTGTTTTTTTTTTTAATTTAATAAAGTAGAAATTATTTATCTGGGAAGACAATGAATAAAGTTCTAGTTGAAAACAAGGGAGTGAATAAAAATATTCCCTCGATGGATAGAAAATTCTGTATAGTGAAAAAGAACACCATGCTAAGAGCAAAAGGACATATTTGCATCATACTCCTATCTGGGGTGACATACATGACTTTAAAACTTGCAGATTCATTTACCATTTCAGAGGCTCAAGTTCTTCGTATCTAAAGTCAGAATGACACCACCAAAGTCACTGAGATCTTGTGAGCATAAAATGAAAAAAATATAATTATGATGTACGTGAATTATAATAGCATGTTCTTTGTTTAAAAAACTGAAAAGCACTATTAGTTTATTACCATATCCTTCTTAATGCCAAGTGAATATTTTCTTTCCAATCTTAAGAGAAAACATGTTAGTAAAAAGAAAACTTAAAACAGAGTACCATCATTATATTCTTATCCCAAATATTCTATACTCTACAAATTTTCATTTGATATTTGTCACCTATTCATTCTTTCCTTTTTATTTTCAGTTATATCACCGTAGTCTTGTCCCAAATTACTTAAAAATAATTTACCTTCCTTGCCTCCAATCTTTCTCTACTTCAATCTGGCTCATCTATTGTGAAAGGCATATCACCCTTAAACATTACTTTTAACACGTACTTATTTCTCATACGTAGTCACTACTTCTAGAATTCATAGATTTATAGTACTTAAGGTTTTAAAAGAGCATGTCCAATTCTATTATCATATATGCAATATATATTTATATGTATATATTGTACATGCTGTCTTCATATATCTTCTGATGTCTGTAGTATCACTTTTTAATCAAGCTACCTCCTGCCTTAATAGATCTAATTTATTTGTGTTAATCTTCATGATGTTTTATTATATAATTACCTACTATTTACTCAACTATGTTAAACGCACCACTGAAATAGACATTCTACTCCAGAGGGGTAAGTTCTTCACGATCTCTTTGGAGCATCTCTTTCAATCTTGCATAATCGTTTTCTTGAAATGCCTTCTCCATTCTCCTGTTTCTCATCCTTCAATGATTATCTTAAGTTATACTTCGGTAAAGTCTTTTCTGGGCAATCTGAAGTTCATCTTTTGTTCTTTACTGAGTTTTTGCTTTCTATAACATATACTTTATTATATCCTGTTGTTAATGTCTCTAGATCTTATGTACTGTTAAATAAAAAGTATCATTCCTGAAATTCTCTTCCTGTAGCTACTGTTCATTCCTCTTTTTTTAAATTCTTACCACAAATGGAGAACACGTGATCGTCATTTCAGTGTAAAGGCAATATTTGGTGTATTAAATTACTCTTTATTCTTTCCTCCACCAGTTGAAAAATCAGCTTAGGGAGAGCTACATTTGTTTTCATTTCTAGAAAAAAATACATTTACCTCTAAACTATTTGAAGAAGAAATAGGATTAACCTTCCTATAGGACAAATAAATAAGTGAACAAAGTAAAAAGCTTGTAGCTTAAACTGTTCCAATAATAAACATTCCCTGAGACCTTATTTTACTTGATAAATAAGACAATTATAAACATTCCAATAATAAACATTCCCTGAGACCTTATTTTACTTGATAAATAAGACAATTATAAGAAACTAATGATAAAAATGAGGTTTATATTGAGCCCTGCTCATTGTCTTTCCACAGAGAGTGTACCCACCTTAGCTGTGGGACACGGTGCAATGGCACCTTATCCTTCTATGATGACAAGAGAATACTTTTCAGTTGAGGAAGTAAGAGAGACAGTCCGGAAGTATTTCCCTGAAACCTGGATCTGGGACTTGGTGCGACTTGAGTAAGTTGTGTATTGCCTAGAATTTAATTTAGAAAAAGACTCAAATTATCTTCTTTGGTTTTGGTGTTATTTATCCTTGGTTTCTGATCCTTTCATTTCTGCTCTGCTTTTTTCTAGTCAATATTTAGGTTCGTAGTTCATTTATCTCATAGTTAAACAATGCATTTTTTTTTCTAATTTGGTCCTGAGATACCCAAAATAATAGACAGCAGGAAGCTACCCTCATCTCTAAAAAGAAAAGAAAAACTTTCAGAGACCTCATTAATAGTGGTAAACAATATATCAAGTTAACATTTACTTAGGTCACTAAGTTATCATGCTATGGTCCACGCTAAAAAAGAGATTCATTCACTTTCCTACTCTTTTTCTTTTCACTAGTTTATCAGGTAGCAGTGAGCTGGCAATGAAGGTCCCTGACACCATTACAGAGTGGAAGGCCAGCGCACTCTGCTTGTCTGGAACAACAGGGCTTGGCCTCTCCCCCATCATCTCTCTTCAAGTCTTCCAGCCCTTCTTCCTAGAACTCACTCTTCCCTACTCTGTGGTGCGAGGAGAAGTCTTTGCACTCAAAGTCACTGTGTTCAACTATTTGTCCTACTGCATTCGGGTAAGGGCTCTTCTCTAGAAGGGAGCAAAAGCAGAAGGAAGGGACACAATCGCCATTCGTTACATAGGTATCCTAGGTAATCTCTCAGTAAATCATAACAGAATATGATGCAACCTAATTTTGAAATGGACTAGGTACTAAAAGCAAAACTACCTGACAGGTTCAAGGTGGTAAGGTTATATTCATTTGGGATTCTATATTATCTGTCTATTACTAAATTCAGATATTATTTACACCTGATTTTACTTCAGTTTTTCACTCTAAGAAAAATATCCCCTCTTTGTGTTGGCACAAGCCTAAATCCTGAGCATTTATCCTAATTTCTATCAGTTTTTCAATTCCCTTACTGCAAACATCTAAACAGCAAAGTATTTGACAGGATTTACCTTGTTTGAACAATTTCTCAAAGCATCTCAATTAGTATGTATTGTCCCTTTAAGCTCATTCCTCTATTACTGACCTTCTGCCTATGATCTTTCTCATACTTGTGGGTGGGTGCGGGGGGCAGGTCAGCGTGCAACTCGAAGACTCTTCTGCCTTCTTGGCTGTCCCAGTTGAGAAGAATGAAGAATCTCACTGTGTCTGTGGAAATAGGCAGAAAACTTTATCCTGGGCCGTGACCCCAAAGTCACTGGGTGAGTCATAAAGTTGTTGACAAATCCACCTTCTTATATTGTAATGATTTGCTTTCATCTCTGAGTCAGATATATGTTTTGTCTCCTCTAACAATGATCAATCAAAAGATAACCATTATATAAATTGGGGAAATTTAAAAAGAAAAAAAACCATTCAATAGAGAATCCCTGTTTAACTCTTTAAGAATCTTATTCCCCAGGAAAGGTGAATTTCACAGCTACTGCGGAAGCCTTGCAGTCTCAGGAATTGTGTGGCAATGAGGCACCTAAAGTCCCAGCACTTGGGCAGAAGGATACTGTAGTCAAGCCCTTACTAGTTGAGGTATGCAGGTATACTTTCTCAAAATCTTATTATATAATATGTATGTGACAGGGACATTTAATTTCCAAAAATATAGTTGTATCCACAAGTCAATTTTTTTTACTAACATTTTCTCTACTTTAAATTGATTGATTTTTCTCTTACATACTCAGTATCATTTTACTTTTTTTTTTTAATGTAAAGCCTGAAGGAATAGAAAAAGAAGAAACTTTCAACACACTCCTCTGTGCATCAGGTAAGTGTCAAAAATAGATGAAGTCCTCATATTAAGCCACTTGCCAAAGTATATGGTTGTAGAACAGCTTTTGGGACATGTCCTCTGAGAAAAAATAAAATTATGTACTTTCCCATGTACAAATCTAAGGATATTTGATGAAGAACTTTTTCCTGATGAAGGCATAAAGAAGTTAGAAGGCTTACCTAGAAGCTTTTGGCAATTAATGAGGATGAAATTGATTAACAGTAGGACAGGATTCTTTCCAATACAAAACCAAGCTTCCCAAAACTCTCTAAATAGTTTTAAGAATATTACAATATCTACGTGAAACTAGTACTATTTATTATTCAATTATAGTTTAAAAAGTAAGAAACATGTACTCATGTTTGTTTATTTGTTTAAACATGTTATTTTAAGAACAACTTCAGATGTAATCTGCTCTTGGAACACATCCAGCATGCTCTGATATCTGGAGTCTTTTCACTTTTTGTTCCTTTTACTTGGAAGTCTCTTCACCTAGATATCTATAAATCTTATTCTCTGACTTATTTAAAGTTTTCAATCACCTATGATTTTGCGTCAATGAGCTATTTAGTAGAGTCCTCTCTTTACACCCTGCACTTCCTGATTTGCCTTGTCTTGTTAGCTCACCTATATGAACATATACTCTGCTTTAATTCTCCCCTCAGAACTTAACATCTATTATAGTAAATATTTATTAAGTATTTATTAATATTTATTAAAATTAAAATTCCAGGAAGTCAGGAAATGTGTTTTGAAAATTGCTATATCTTTGCACTTAAAACAGAACCTGTATATTGCATGCACTTACTACATATTATGGAATAAATGTGATTTAACAAAAAAAATTAGCAGAAATTAACATGAAGAGAAAGAAATAAAAATACCACAAGATATGCACATAAAGAAATCTATAGAAATTTAGCACAAATGTATATGATTAATATGAACTGCACTATGAGATGAATTGAGGCTTTAGGAGAAACTTGGATTGTATTAAAGAAATTATATAATGACCAAGAGAAATGAGAGGTTAGGTCTTGATCATATAGGGGAAAACATTTAAACAAAAATAAAACATTTATCTTGCTTTTTCCTTCCCTTATATACGTATTTGTCTTCTTTCATTAGAAACTGGAGTACCTGAAAAGTTGTCACTAAAAGTACCTTCAAATGTGGTTGAAGGATCTGCCAGGGCAACATATTCAGTTTTGGGTGAGTCTCCCAGACCAAAGGAAGCAGCTGTTCGTCTCCATAACTCTAGCGCATGGGGCCTCATCATTCATGGCTAATGAAGTCACTGACTCTAGACACTGGATTGAGAAAAAGAGCACTGAGCTAAGGATTGCATCATTTATTAGTCAGAAAGGGGGTTGAATAGATGTGACATATATAAAGAGACAGATATAAATATATATCTTGATATACTAAAAAAAACATGAAGGGTCACCTCTCTGTCCTTATCTTCAAGAGACTTAGTATGTAGTGATACTTCCTAATAAATGTGAAAATAGTTAATTTTTACCAGACATGTTGCAGGATCAGAAAAGATGTATCCTGCCATTCAGTTTTTTCCGTTTTTTTTTTCCATTCTTGAAACATCTCCTTTATTTTTCTCATTTTTTTCTTTTTTCTATTTCTTGTTTTTCTTCACCTTTTATTCTTTCTTGTCCTCCCCTTCACAAATGAATTGACCTCTCACTTAGCTAGTAATCTATCTTCCTATCCCAACGTAACTCAGCTCTGAGTTCTTCAGATTTTACTATATTTTTCATTCCTAAGGTGATATACTAGGCTCTGCAATGCAAAATCTTCAGAATCTTCTCCAGATGCCTTACGGTTGTGGAGAGCAAAATATGGTCCTTTTTGTCCCTAACATCTATGTTCTGAACTATCTGAATGAGACACGACAGCTGACAGAGAAGGTCAAGTCCAAAGCCATAGGCCACCTCATCAGTGGTAAGAGATTACCCTAATAGGAGAAACCTTAATTGAGTTTCTTAATATCTTCTTCACTGAATTCAAATTCATATCCCTTTGGTTAAGATTTAATAATTATTGTTGCTGTAATAGCCAATAAAATGTTTCACTATAAAATCAGAAAATTCAATGGTATCATCAGGTCCTAGAGATACCTTAATAAAATAGCAGTTTTCCTATGACTCCTAAACAAGTTTTGAGGAAAGTCACTCTCCAATATCTCCGCTATTTCATAAAGTTATGAAAACTTCCTCTTCAGGGTACCAAAGACAGTTGAATTATAAGCACAACGATGGTTCATACAGCACCTTTGGGGATCATGATGGTAGAAGACAGGGAAACACTTGGTAAGATAATTACTTCCATATGCTCTTTGTAGATCTGTCATATTTCACAATTCTGGAATTAGCTATTCTCTGATGCCTAAAGTTCTTTAATGGAAATCTATTATCTTTTAAAAACCCATATGTGTATGATCTTACCATTCATCGATGAAAGCTTACCTGCTCTGACAGCAGAGTGAATAGCAGTAAAATAAAGATCTCCCAAAATGGAAATATAAAGCAGAAAGCATCATAATGTGAAATAATCAAGGAAGAAGCTTTGTACCCTGTGCATTCAGAAGGAAGAGGATGAAATGGACATAAAGATACCATGAAGCAGTAAAATCATAAAAATAAAAGTTTTGGTTGTGGGAAGGCTTAAGGCTCCAACAAACATTTCATGAGGGGAAAAAAAAGTGAAAAGCATCAACCCTGGAGAAACCAATAACATCGAGAGATTTAAAAAACAGACTCAGATATTTGCTGGACAAACAAGAGAATATTTAGTTATTCAAGTATCATTTCCCCACCAATTTCTCCCAACAATTTCCTTCACTGAATTATGTAAACCAATGTCTAGAGGCAGTGCACAGGTGAGCTTTAAAAATGAGATGGTCCTCAAATCTGTTTCTTCTTTGTTGGACAGGCTCACTGCATTTGTGCTCAAGTCCTTTTCTCAAGCCCGGTCATATATCTTTGTGGAGGACTCACACATCCTGAATTCCCTCACCTGGCTCTCACAGAAGCAAAAGGAAAATGGTTGTTTCCAGCACTCTGGATCACTGCTAAACAATGCTATTAAGGTGATGATGCCTTTAATATTGTTCTGGTTCCTAAAGAGGGTAATATGTAAGAGCGATGATGCTCCTGTTGATTCCTCGAGTCCAGGTAACATAGTTTTAAGGAAGGATGGTAAACTCTAAAGCTTTTGATCTAGTAAAAAATTAATCAGTTTTTATTGAATGAAAATTGTGCGTTGTGCAAAAAAAAAAAACAATATATTACTAAAAGTTAGGGAAAGGGATTTGGGACAGGTTCAAGAATTTTAGGGTGGAGGAAGAAGGAGGAAAATCAATAATTTTTCTTGAGAAAAGGTGCTTTCTAGTGAAGATGTCCAAGAGGAAATGTAGAGCTAGCCAACTCTAGCTAATGAATATTGTAGTGTTTGATTATCTCTGCCTCTGATCCTTACAGGGTGGAGTAGATGATGAGGTAACGCTCTCTGCCTACATCACCATTGCTCTGCTGGAGATGCCACTGCCTGTCACTGTATGTACTAGCACATTCCCTGTATCCGCTTCTCACAATGTCAGAAAAAAAAAATCATGAAACTATGAATCTCTGAGGAAAATGACTTGTGGTTTTCGTTATTTATTTTGATATATTTCACTGAAACATGAAGGTCTATATCCTTTTGGAAGCTGCAAAGGAAATTATTTTCTGGTTCACACTGTGAGGTGACACAGGCACACAGGGGCTTTTAATCACGGGTTAGCTTGGGGACAGTTTATTCACCTGGTTCTTCTCTCTTAAGATCTCCTTTCATCTTTATAGCACCCGGTTGTCCGCAATGCTCTCTTCTGCCTGGAAAATGCCTGGGGATCCACCTCAGAGACCCAGGGAAGTCTTGTCTATACCAAAGCATTGTTAGCCTATGCCTTTGCCCTAGCAGGAAACCATGCCAAGCGCAGTGCGCTGCTTGAGTCACTGGACAAAGAGGCTGTGAAAGAAGGTAAGAGAGGCTACTGCAAAATTTACTTCCAAAAATCACCAGTTATCAGAAGAAGGGAGAGGACCTAGTAAACTCATACCTGTGATTATGATTATGTTTACTATATTATATTATACTATGATTATATTATATCATTATTATATTATACTATATTATTATAAGATAATAAGAGAAATTATCATCGACTGAACACAAATTCTCTAGGTAACATAGATCACTTTATCAATTTATACCTTATCTACTCTATAGAGCCCAACTTCTAACATTACACAAGACACAGTGTGATTTGCTGGAATACTAATTTACTTTCTAATTTACTAATTTACTTCAAACAAAAAATTGCTTGATTGGTAATACTTTTACACTTTTATTTCATTTACATCAATTCACTACTTGAGCTCTAATTATAATGATCATTCATGAATTAGGTTTTGAAATCATTCTCTAAGCTTAAGAGTATGTCTTCTTTCATTTCAAAGAGGACTCAATCCACTGGCAACGTCCCAGGAAACTTCAAGAAGATAAGTCACTCTATTATCAACTCCGGGCTCCTTCTGCTGAAGTGGAGATGACATCTTACTTGCTCCTTACCTATCTTACTGCCCAGCCTGCCCCATCTTCAGAAGACCTGTCTGTAGCCTCACGTATTGTGAAATGGATCACTAAGCAGCAAAACCCCAATGGAGGCTTCTCCTCCACTCAGGTATGTGGACAGACTCTAGGAAGAAAATTAAATATATTATTACATACATAGACACAACCATATTCTAGGAGTTAAATAATCGAATGATGTTTCTAATTCACACTTTCCTCCATCACCATAAAGGTTCCAGCCTCACTATTTTATATATGGATTATTGCCATGTACTTTGTACAGTCTCTTATATCTTCTCTCCTTCATGGACCATCAGCTGTAAAGTAGATCAATAGTCCTAAAGCGATGCTCTTATAAGATTACTTCCCTAATAATGTAAATCATTTTTCCATCCGAAGACTAAAATTATCTGATATTTTACCTAACATATTTCCTCTCCACAGTAAACATGAATATTTCTATCTATTTAGGCTGATCTTTCATTTTTTCTGGAATTGGCTCATTCCCTTCTCTATGTCTTCACTTATAATATTTGCCACTCTGCTACCCCCTGATGCCTCTCTTCTGTCTATATAAAGTTTTCTCACTATTCAGAGTAATCATATTTCTCACCTTCACAATCTTCTCTTACTCATCTAGCTACAATTTCTTCCCCCTTCTCTGAATTTTTACAACAAATATTGTTACATAATTTATAAATTATCGAAATAGCTTTTGCTTTGTGTCAAATATTTGAGTCTTAGTTCCATATGTATATTGTAAACTACTTGAATGAGGAAACGTCTTCACTTCCCTCCAGAGTACCTAGAATAGTTCATGATCAATAACCATGTGAACTGAAATTCATTTAATGAACTGTGTTTATGGCTAAATAACTCTGAGAGAGAAAGTAGTGTTGATATCTAGTATGATTTTGTTACCTTCCTCCTGTGATTTCTGCACTCATCTTTTTCAGGATACGGTGGTAGCTCTCCAAGCACTGTCCAAATATGGAGCAGCAACTTTCACTAAAAGAGAGAAAGCAGCTACAGTCACTGTCAAGTCTTCAAAGACCTTCTCAGAAGAATTTCTAGTAGATGATGCCAATCGCCTATTGCTTCAGGAGGTTCCATTGCCAGAGATTCCAGGGGAGTACAGCACAACGGTGTCGGGGTCAGGATGTGTATATCTCCAGGTGAGGCAGCCAGGGTTTAGGGGATGCTGTAAATGGGAGAAAAAGTCAAAAGAATTAAATTTGAGTTTCAAAATAGAAAAAGAAATGTGTGCTAAGGGGAAGTATGAATCAACTAGAAGAGATTGACTATTTGAGTGCAAAAATAAAGGATTTTGTTCTATTTTTTTTTTAGACATCCCTGAGATATAACATCCTGCCTAAGAAAGAAAGGAAAGTTCCCTTTGATCTACATGTTCATACTCTTCCCAAGAATTGTGATGGAATAGATTCTCACAAGAAATTCCAGATTCACATCAATATTAGGTAAATCCTAAATTGCTACCAGAACTTATGTAGAATATGATAAAACTAATTTTCTTGTGTGTAGGAACTCCACTGTCCAAAGTCACACATAATAAATATGGAATTTTTGCAATATTTATTAACAAAAAAAATTTACTGAAAAGCTTTAACATTGAGAATATGATGGTTCCATACATGAAGAGTGTGATTTCATAGTGATAGATTTTCTAAACCACCATAGCAAAAGCAAATAGAGTAGATGGAGAAGCTGAGTGGTTGTTAGGGATAGGAAACACTAGAAATAGAAGAGAAGGGAAGATTTCCATCCTGAATTCCAAAGAATTTTTTTTGAATGCCTTGTCCCCGTGTCTTGATTTCATAGTTATACTGGGGAACGCCCCAGCTCCAACATGGTCATTGTCGACGTGAAGATGGTATCAGGCTTCATACCTGTGAAACCATCAGTGAAAAAGGTAAATCCTATATCCCTTACAGATAGCAGAAAGCAAAGTCACGATAAATGTTGCTATTTATGCTTGTCTATTTTCTTTTATTGATTCAGTTTTCAAGAGTTTTACTCCCTCAAACTTGCTTTTCTGGAATGTGTTTCCATCATCTTAATAATGGGTATCATTGTTATGTGATCTCAAGTATAAGCATAAGTCATAAATATGGCTAATAATGTTCTAGCAGGCCCTGAAACATCTAGGTATGTGGAGTGTTTTTGAATTATCTTTCAACTATATATATATGTATACATATATATATATACATGTGGATAATATATCATATATATGTATATATGTATATGTAACATATGTAAAAAATATATGATATATTCTCCACTTTTTTCTTTTTATATATAGTTGGAAGACAATTATTTATTTATATTATATATAATTACATATTATATATAATATAGATAGATAATTATATATAATTATATATAACATTATATAATGTTATGTAATTATATCAAAATTATATATAATATGGAGGCTTTAATAAATATTACTCTTATCATTACACTTATTGTTATTACTGTGATTCTTGAAGAAATCAAAAGTAGGAGTTTGAATGTTTCTGAGCAATCATTTAGATCATAAATACCTGAAAACTGCTCTCAGCCTGAACTTCCTCATCCCATATCTCTCATTTATCCCCCTGGTCAATAGCTCCAAGCCAGGCCTCAGATTCAAAGGACTGAAGTGAACACCAACCATGTCCTGATTTACTTTGACAAGGTAAGATTCACTGTGACTCTGCTAGATCTGGGAGAACTACTAGAGGTTCTAACAAACAAATTCAGATTCCAAATAGTGCTTTTCATATACACAAGTGAAGGAGAAGAAAATAGCTACAGAGGGAAATGAAGCAGAACTGGTCAATAAGGCTCAATTTACTATATTTGACTCTCCATAAAATTGTCTTTTTTGCCTTTCTTCTATCTGCCATTGAGTATGTTATGCAAGTCTCAAAATGTCTTATTCTTTCCATGGGCTTTGGTACAAATGGATAGCATAAGTATAGGGTCTGATAATATCTTAAGAAGAGAAGATGATTATTAGCAACTAAGTTAATCTTTTATTCCAATTCAGTTTTTATTTCTCTCCAGATAACCAAACAAGCCCTGAGTTTTTCCTTCTCAGTGGAACAGGACATCCAAGTAGGGAATTTAAAACCAGCTATAGTAAAAGCCTATGATTATTATGAGACAGGTAAGTGGGATTCAGATATACTAAACTTTGAAATGAAAAACATGACTAACCTAGTAAAAGCTCACTTTAACTAAAACAAAAGTCCACAATATTTCATTGGAAGAAAAAGTGAGTTTATGGTCACTGAATAATCATGTGCTTGCACATTAACCCCTCATGTGCCCCCTAAATAAATTTTAGAGCCATTCTTATAAATTGATCTTAAAGCACTAAGGAAATTAGTTCTTTCTAAATTCTCTTAGAAAGTTGTTTGTTCTGGACTGAATTTTTCCAGGAAGATAAAAAGGGTAACAATGACTAAAACATCACATCTCATTACTGATGTGTGTAATATGAAACCTAAAATTAAATCTATTTTTGACTTGTGCCTTAAATAGTCTAACAAAATTTGGTAAACATTGTAATATATCAGGACTCATTTATTCATGATTTTGAATTAGAAATAGCATCATAGCCTGCTGGTAGTGTTAAAACTCTACTTCTTCTTAGACTAAGGAAAGGTTCAAAAAAGGAAGAACCACGAGAAAAAACACAGCTGTGAAAAAGGGCTCTACAGTGTCCTATAGATACAGTTTCCATATGTGAAATCTGGCTCTCAATTCTGTATCCAAGACCAATTTTCTCTTACTCTCCCCACACCCCAATCCCAAATGGCTTAATACGGAAGTCGATTTTTTTCGCTCTCTGTGTTTATACTCTCTTTTTTAGTTTAAATCATACAGTTTACTTACAATTAATTGTTCATGTTCTTATTACTGAATGTCTTGACTCTTTTTGTCTCATCATTCTGTATTTCAGAGGAATTCACCATTGAAGAGTACAGTGCTCCCTGCAGTACTGGTAAAGTATAAACAGTAAAACCTAAAGCCAACATAAAGAAAATAAACATCTGTTGCTTTCATTAAGCTGCTTCTTGAGTATATCTTTACCATATTATTTTTAAAAACCTGGTGTATAATTTATGATTTAAACTATTTCAAATGTATTATAGAGTTTCTCTGTAGAAAAGTGCAGGTAAAGTATAGTTACTGGTGTCTGGGGAGACTTGTTTGAAGATGAATTCAGGAATTTGCCACATATAAGAACCAAATTATCTAATATTTAGTTTACATTCTATACCCAGTGGCAATACATTTATCACCCATGACCTTTCTAGGATGCTTCTAAACTTTATTAGTTAGGGTCAGGAAACCTTTCATTGTAATTATCTATATAGCACAGCATAAGAAATGTTTGTTGGTGGACGGGGTCATCTTTGACAATATAAGATCTGCTGTGAAACCTGAGGTTCTCCACTTTAAAATATTTTAAAAACTGAGAACAGCCTTATCACTAAAAATAATTAAAATCTATTAAGTTCAAATATTTATAATTGAAATATAAAAAAATTCCTTTAGTAGATCACAGAATTTCCCTAATATTTCTACCATTTATTTTACTATTTAGAACTTGAACATGGAAATGCTTGAAAATGGAAACTTATGGACCTCACTCATCAAATGAATTTCTCCAGAAATGAAGAACAAAGACTTATCAGAAGAGAAGTTAATGGGAGAAAGAAGGAACAGCAATTGGAAATAAATAAAATTTGCATGTTGAATAAATTTATGACATTTACAACTCTATCTTTCTTTTTGTTCTTTATCAAATTTATATTTCCCTTCTGAAATATGTATCCAGTCCCCACAGTGTTTTTAAAACATTAAAAAAAGCTTTGTAAAGAAGTGCACTCAAAAACACTATAGATAAAAATGAAATTGCAAAATATGTTCAAGTAACCCTCAAGAAGGTAGGGAAAAGAAATGTTTTTAAATATTGAAACAACTAAAATGTCCATCAATAAGTGAACGGTTAAACTAACCATAGTCTATTCATATCATGTAATACTACTCAGCAATAAAAAGGAGCAAACTATTGATATACACAACAACTTGGATGGATCTCAAAAACATGTTAAGTGAAAGTAAAGCCAATTTCAAAAGGTCATACTGTATAATTCCTTTCTATTTTATTAAATTTATTAGGGTGACATTAGTTAATAAAATTGCATAGGTTTCAAGAGTACAATTCTATAACACATCATCTGTATACTGCATTGTATGTTTTATATAATATTCTTGAAATAACAATATTACAGAAACAGAAAATAAATTAGTGATTTCCAGGGATAATGAATGATAACATAAGGGAGAAGGATGTGAGGGTAACATTAGAGAGATCTCTGTGGTGATAAAATCCTGTATGTGTGAGAACAAAAGTCCAAGTTCAAGTTTTTACATTTAATTCCACCTCAAATTATTTTGTTGTTTGTTGTGTAGTGAGTGGGTATCTAAATTGACTTTTCTTCTCATGTAGCTCTCTAAATGTCCCGTTATCACCTATCTACCAATTATATATTTTCTTGCTAATAAACAGTGACTTCGTTACCACAAATTATCATACTTTCTAAGGCTTGTTTCTGAGCGATTTATTCTATTCCATTAATTAGCTAGTCTATCTTTTCACAGTACTAAAATATTTGAATTACTATGGCTTAGTAAAATATTTTAATAAATATTATGGTCAGTCCTTCTATGCTACTCTGTTTTCATCTTTTTTTTTTCTGCAATAATAAGCTCATTATTTATTCCAGGTAAAACACTGAGATCTATTTATCGAATTAATTATCTCTGTAGTCATATTGGGTATTGTTTAGTATTGCATTGAATATGAATGAATTTGTAATGATTGAGAATGTCAACATTTTACGAAATTTAGCCTTTTCTATTCAGAGATATTTTATCTTCATTTGCTCAATGCACATGAAGTAAATTCTAATTCTGACTCAATGTCTAAATGTGGACTGAACCACAAAGTTAAAATTAAAGATTAACTTAATGTACATATATAGTAAGATAAGTTGAAAGCATAAAACAATATATACATGGAGACAAATTTAAAGATATGAACGAAAAATAAAATTACAAAGTAATGAAATAAAACAAAAATTCTCAATCATTAATAAAAACCATTGAAAGATTTTAAGCAAGAAAATATTTCAGATTTGTATTATGTGAGTTCATCTTTTAGCCAATGATGGGAAGAAGAAAGCAAGTTTTTGCTGATTTCTAGATACACAGCCCATTTGTGCAGAACTGGGCTCTCTTCTTCATGCTTAATCAAATGGTTTAGCACACATATCTCTCTTCCTCACTTATACAATTTTACACTTTTAAATATTGTTTATTCTCCTCTCTTCTATGGACTCAGACCTCTTTGAAAGATAAACCTACATCTTAATCATGTATACAGCCTGCTCACCCAACAGAGTGCTGGGAATCCCATATACACTCAGTAAACCAAAGGAGTGATTAAACACATCAGTGCCTATTCTCATAGGTAGATAGATAGAGGAGAGGAAAAATGGAATAACACAAAGGTGTTAACATACACCAGTACAGAAAAGGAACTAGAAAGATCATTTTTTCTAAAACCTGATCTATTGTGTAATATTTCAAAATACTTTATGGAAAAGATTCTCATACTTTTCCAAAGTCAAATAAATGAGGAGAAAAAAGAATTTGGGTTATTTATTAGGACTTTAAGCAAAATTTGTTTAAAAGTATATTTTATGCATTCATTGAGCTCTAAGAGGGAAATCATTGCCCCTATCTTATGAAACTAGCTTTCAACAATCATCAAAAGGATAAAAATTATCTCTATTGGGGGTCGAATCGTATCCCCAAAAAAGATATGTTGCAGTCTTAATCCCTGGTGCCTGTGAATGTGACATTATTTGAAAGTAGGATCTTTGCAGATGTAATTAAGATATAAGTTAAGATGAGGTGATACTGGAGTAGAATGGGCCCTTTATCCAATATTACTGTCATCCTATAAGAAGAGAGAAAGATATACAGAGACAGGCATGCAAAGAAGGAAGACGATGTGAGATACATAGGGAGAATGTCATGTGATGACAAAAGCAGAGACAGGAACACCAAGGATTGCTGACAACTAAAGAAATTAAGAGAAAGGCATGAAACATTTTCTCTTAGAGAATTTACAAGGAGCATAGCCCTGCCAATACCCTGATTTCTGACTTCTAACCTACAGAACTATAAGAGGATAAATTTCCTGTGTTTTAAGCCACCCAGTTTGCGGTACTTTGTTATGGCAGTCCTAGGAAACTACCATAATGTCCAATTAAAATAATATCTTTTCATTCATTGGCACGATTTATTTACTTCATTCTTTTTTTTCTTTTAAGTCAGAAGAAATAAATGAACAGGTTCCAAATGATTGGGTGGAGGAAACAGAAAGTAAGAAATTTTCTTTTTGTTTTATGTATTTCCATACAGTTTAATTTAACAATGAAACACAAAAAAATAAAATCTGAGACAGGGGGTACAGTTCTCCGCTTCTAGCCCTCTACCATGCTTATAGATTATCTCAAAAAGATTAATCTCTTCTTTTTGTTAAAGTTCTACAGGAAAAATTTTCATGTTTATTTTTCCTATAATCATAAATAAATCCATGTGTCATTACTGTTGCTGGACTTCAATGCATGTTTGGATGAAAATGCTGATTTGCAGATTTTAATCTGTTCTGATACACCCCCTCAAGGAATGTTTGATTAGTATTTACTACAAAGTAGAAGTATTGTTGAAGACCTTTCTTCTTAGTCATTTTAAAAATATAAAAGTCACCATTATTTAAATAGCAATAGTGTGAGATTTATCTTTATGCTTTTCGAGCAATATTCTCAGGTATTTTTCTTATAGAATTTAGTAATCTGAATTAATATTATAACATTTTTAAAAGGAATATTCAAGGCACTAAAAGCAAAAGTTCTGCAAAGATTCAAGTTATTGTTGAGCAAAGTTTTACCTGGGAAAATATGTGCCAAGATGTAATGTGTACTTAATCTGAAAAAATAAAACTTATCATGTCCTGTAAATGATCTCTGATTACTCAAAGTCTGTTAATATACAAACCACATAAAAGACTTTTATCATCAGTACACTTGGATAACACTTGGCTCCTTAATATTGACCTTGGCAATCATTTTTTGAATGTAACACCAAAAGTGCCAGCCACAAAGCAAAAATCAACAAGTGGAGCTACATCAAAATAAAAAGCTTCTTCACAGCAAAAGAAAAAATCAACAGAATGAAAGTCAGCCTATGGAATGGAAGAATATACGTGCACACCATATATCTTATAAAAGGGGTAATATCCAAAATATATAAGTAACACATACAATTCAATTCAATAACAAAAAATAAAATAAAATAATTCAAGTAAAAATGGACAGAGGACCTGAATATATATTTTTCCATGAAAGACATAAAAATGGCCAACAAATGCAAATCAAAACCACAATGAGACAGCACCTTACCTGCTAACATTCATCACTTGAGTCTTTAACCATCTGATTTCTCTCAGCTTGGTCTCTTAACCAAGAAGTCCTAGAAGTTCTCTCTGGTTGACTCTGACACACCTCAGCTCTTTCTTATCACATAGAATTCCCAACTTTCTAGATCATTCTACCTCCAATTCTGTGGTTGTTGCTCCAACACAGCTTGTGCTGTAGGGTCACCTATACAAGTCACCCATTTAAGGTCTCTGGATTTAACCTAGCTGTCTTTACATTTCTTGTGGAGAGTTGTGGAATTCTTGGGTCCAATAACAATATATAGGCGCTGAAGCATCCTAGAGAGGTTAAACTTCTAACTCTCACTTATCTATCCACACTGCACTCCAAGAAGACTCTGATGTAGCTACAGTCCAGATTGACACAGGACAGCCTCCAGAGTACCAAACGGGAAGAGGAGTAAAGAGACCTTCTGCTCTATGTATTACCTTTATCCACTTAACACAATTGGCCTTCTCTAGGCCAAAGTACAGGAAGCAGAAATTAGAACTCTGACCAACTCACATTCTTACCTTGTTCAGGCTTCTTTAATCCACAATTTCCCAATAACCAGTAGGGATCCATGTCTCTTTCATTATTCTTCTATCTCATCTACAGCCATAGATGGTACCATCTTCCACTGCATTTCACTCAGAGCATTTGAAAATATATGGGACTGTTCAGTTTTCGGAGTACAGGCTGACTAGATGAAGCAAGTGATATTTATTGGGATCAGACTGTGAAGCGGTCTGTTTTCAATCCTACACAACGTGGGACTATTCTGCCCATTGAAAACCATTATTTTACATCTTTTCCACTATTTAACAAAGAACAACAAGCCCCGTGGCCTAAATGTCATAAACAGAAGAGATATTTTCTCCTCCTATGTAGAAAACCTCACCTTTTCCCTATAGAATTGGCCCTTGATATGATAAATTAGAGCTATTGCCTAAGATAGTAGTCCCCAACCTTTTTGTCACCAGGGACTGGTTTTGAGGAAGACAATTTTTCTATGGACTGGGCGGGGGTAGGGAAGCAGGGAGGGATGGTTTCGGGATGATTCAAGCACATTATATTTATTGTGCACTTTATTTCTATTATTATTACATTGTAATATATAATGAAATGATTATACAACTCATCATAATGCGAAATCAGATGCCACCAGATGCAGCTGTACAATTGAAGTACATCAACTCACTTGGCACTATAAAGCCTGCCACCAGATGCAGCTCAATTGTCTTTTGCCATTCACTGACAGGGTTTTAATATGGTCTTTGTGCAATTAAACCTCTCTGGTAATGTTAATCTGTATTTGCAGTCACTCCCCAGTACTAGCATCACTTCCTCAGCTCCACCTCAGATCATCAGGCATTAGATTCTCATGGAAGCACGAATGCTGTTGTGAACTGCACATTAGAGGGATCTAGGTTGCACTCTCCTTATGAGAATCTAATGCCTAATGATCTGAGGTGGAGCTGAGGCGGTGATACTAGTGCTGGGGAGCAGCTGCAAATATAACTGAAGCTTCACTTGCCTGCCACTCTCCTCCGACTGTGCGGCCGGGTTCCTAACAGGATACAGACTGGTACCAGCGGTTGGAAATTTTTAGTCTAAAGGACCCAGTAACTGTTCTCCCCTGCCTCAGAATGATGGAGGTTGCAGGGGAACATGATGAAAAAGAGAAAATTAAAAGTCATCAGTTTAACATTTGCAAAATTTAATCACTCCTACAAAGACAAATATTTAAAATGCAAACATCCTTGATTAAGTAATACATTAAAACATTTTAGTTGCTCAGTATAAGTGAAATCTGGACAAATTACACAACCTTGATGGGTCCCAATTTAAATATCTATTGAATAAGTACTAAACAAATCTTCGTGTAATAGTTGTTTGAAACAAATATAAAATATATTCTTAATTGTGATTTCAATGAGGCTGATAATGAGAATAAAAGTAGTATATTGAATAGAATTATAATATACTGATGATTTCTTTCCTATTAAAATCAGAGAACTAGGGGGAAAAGTGTGGATGGTAAGGTAAAAAATAATATTTTATAGAGACTATAGTTAATATTGCACTGCATACTTAAAAATGTGTTGAGGGTAGATCTTACGTTAAGTGTTCTCATTAATATAACAATAACAACAACAATAATAATAATGAAAGAGAGAAGGGGAAATTTTTGGAAATGATAAATGTATTTCTAACAAAGATTGTGCTGATGATTTTATGAGTGTATACTTAACTCCATACTAATCAAGTTATATATATTAAATACATTCAGCTTTTTGTGTATCAATCATATCTCAAAAAAGTGTTTAAAAAATAGAGAAAATAAACCCTTTGGAAATGAAGGATTAAAGTAGCCACAACTTTATTTTTTAAGTCCCTTACATAAGCAATTTAATATGGAGATGGGGAGGCAATAAGGCCATAGACAAGGGTTTGGGGGTCACACAGATAAAATTTGTAATCTTCTACTTCCTAATCCTTGTCTGGAGTTACTAAGAAATGATAAGTTTAACTTAGAGTTTCTGGGAAATAATAAAATTTGCAGAGAAATATCTCAATCTGATCAATCTACAAATTTCTCCACTAATTTGTTCTTCCTGAGCTGGGTAGAAAGAGATTGGGACACAATTCGGTGTAGGAGAAAGATACATAGAAATGGGCAACAGAATGGCATGCTCACAAAATGGTTGTTTTTATGGCTATCAATGCATTACACCTTGTGGAAGGCTATTGTTTTAGCTGCCCTGAGCCTCTCTGCTTTAGAACAAAATGTTAGTATTTGTGCAAATTTTTAAAAATGGCTCTAAAGATTCATGGCATATAGTTTTGCCAAGGAACGATTTAAAACTTACACAGCAAGACTACTGGCCTGAAGCAGACCACTTGGAGAATGGGATTACCAAACTTGACTTCTAGGTTCCATAAATAAACTGTCTTTGTTATTCTCTACTTCTAGTCTCACACAGACTAACTTTGTAACGTTAAAAAAAAAAAAAATTCTTTCATATGTCCAATTCTTTTAAAAAGATAAGAGTTCATGTTGGTAGTAGAAAGGAAAGGATAACAATAAAAAAATAACTTTTTCTTAATTGCAAATTAACTCAATAAATAAATGACTTAAACCTACAAGTATTGAACCACTAAAGTTTTGAAGATTCACATTTTATACATAATTTGCTGATTCAGTGAAAGGGCAGGGATTTTATCTCACTCATGTAGATTCAGGTGTGAAGATTAACAGGGATTCATGTTTTCGCACTCAAGGACATGAAAGAGATAATGCAATGGATCGAGTTGTGACAGGAAAATATGGGTGGGGAAATATTATAGAAAAAGAAAATTCATCAATGAATTCATCAAGACATGAAAGTGAAACTCCCAGAAAAATTGTTCATGCTTCAGAATAATTAAATACATTCAAGAATTTAAGTGAAAAAGACTGCAAAATAATATAATTATCTTTTTAATAAAAAAGATAATTTATCCACTGATACAGGCTTGACACAGCATATATTTGTGAACATAGAAATAGTAATACTAAAATATTAATATTGATTACCTCAAGAGAGTGAGAATAAAGGAGGATGAGAATCAAATGCTGCATGTACTTGTCTGGTATGTGCGTGATGTAAATTATTAATAAAAATTAAAACTTGTTGATATAAAGTTATTGCATTTTGTCTAAACTATATCCAAGGAACCTAAGAGAAACAGCACATATTCTTTTTTTCAGTGTTGTTAAGAAAATTATTTCACACTATACATACATGTCATTTCATGTAATGGATATATGTTCACTGATGTTCTTTCAGTTGAATTTGTGTGAATCCAGTCATGGTGTTCATGCACAAGTGATATTTATTTAGACATTTTAATGTAAATCTTTTTATATAAGGTAAATAATCACCTACAATTTATTATATATGTGTACTTTCATGGGTATATATTCAGGAATTTCGGTATTAAGTCTTTTTAAAACAAAAACTGACTATAAAATTGTAACATCTTCAAAGTCAACTTCCAGTAGACTGACTGTGTGCCTGAGGCACTACTGATGAGTAAAAGATATAATTCTTACACCAACATGTAAGATGCACCTCCATCTTATTGTCTTAATTTATTGACCCTTGGTGTAGAACAGATTATAACAATAAATACATATTGTTATAGAAAACACAGCTATGGTTGAAAATGCTTGTTAGCCTTTATTTTTCTCTGATATAGCCTTCTTCCTTTCCCAGGCAGTATATGGTGCTGGTCCCCTCCCTGCTCCACACTGGGACCCCTGAGAAGAGCTGCCTCCTTCTGAGCCACCTGAATGAGACAGTGACTGTAAATGCTTCTTTGGGGTCTCAGAAAAAAAACAGGAGCCTCTACACTGATCTGGTGGCAGAGAAGGACTTATTCCACTGTGTCTCCTTTACTGTGAGTACTAGGTGCCTGTCTCCATTTATTGATTCATGATGATAGACAGCTAGTCTTCAGTTCCAAAGAATGACTTTAAGAATCTTAGTGAGGGCTTCAGAAAGGACTAAGGAGAATGAGTTTTCAGCTACTGAAGTACAAAGCATGGATTTTTTACCAAAGTAGGGGAGAAATATTTTTCTACTTGCCAAAGTTCAATTTAATTACTAAAAAATTGTACTAGCCACAGAAATTATATAATCATACAATAGTCAGAGGGGTTTTCTAGCTTTGATATATAACCATCTTTTGCAGGCCAGAGTCAGACAATGCCTACAAACAGAATGTAGCACAATTTTTCTCTTGTAGTCAGATGTTAAGGTGTCTTTGTCCTCAGAATGTGTAAATGGTTCAAGATTCTCCAAGCAAACATCCAGTATCTCTTGAGGTTTCCCAACTTGAGATGCTTAGCTTCTATATTCTCATATTTTTTCAGAGATGTTTCTCGCCATTCCTTCAGAATATATATGCTCAGTTAAAAGGAGTATAATTTAATATATAAGAATTTCAGGTGAGCTATATGGGGATTTGGGTTCCATTGATGGGTATTCTTACTGATATAGTTCTACTATATCTTATATTAATATCTTCACTCATATCTAGAGAAACAAGCATACCTACCTAGCCCTTGGTGAAGCTAAAGCAGAAATAGAAAATAATAATAAATGAAGGATTCAAAGAAGAAGATTGTGCGGTTCCTCAGTATATCCTTTGTTCTTTAGCTCCCAAGGATCTCATCCTCTTCAGAGGTGGCTGTCTTCATTGTCCACATAAAGGGACCAACACAAGACTTCAGAAAGAGGAACACAGTGCTCATAAAGAATGATCAAAGTCTCATCTTTGTCCAGACAAACAAACCCATTTATAAACCAGGACAGACAGGTATGTAGGGAGATTTCACTGTTTGGGACAACACTATGAAGGAGGGGCCAGCTCAACAGATTTTCCAGCTGAAGTTACCATTATCCTAATCTCTTAGCCTCCTGTCTTATTACCCCAATTACCTGCTTTCTCATGTCTGAGACTTATCAGAGAATTTCTTTTTTAGTAAAATTTTGTATCATGTCTCTGGATGAAAATTTTCACCCCCTAAATGAACTGGTGAGTATTTCAATATCTGTAGTTTGGTGGCAGGGGGTAGTGGTGGAGAGGAGGAGAGCACTGCCCCAGGTGGGCTAGGAATGTCCACAAAGAGCAAGATGAAAGATATTCCTTTTGGCCCCTGGGTGCCAGCTTCACCAGAAATCTAAAGTCTTATACAAGGTATAATTGAGTAGTAAGAGATGAGAAAACTCTTTCTCTTATAACAGTAATTAATCAGTCTGGCAATAGTCAGCTACATGTATTTATCTCAACACATTATATTAAGCATAATGAAGAGGCACAATAAAAAAGTTAGGTGCTTTTCATAGCCATACACTGAAGGAGTTTATGCTTAATTAAAGCATCAAAGTTTCACCTCTTGTGAATATATATAAATATTATAAAATATATTATAATTTTATTATATGAGTATATTTATACATATATCACATAATATACATTATATATAAAGTCTTCATTTATGTTAATTGTATTTCTCTTCCTTCAACTAGCTTTCAATATGAAAGCAAAGAAACAAAGCTACTTTTAAAAGGTAGATATTAGACAATTTTAAAATCAGGAAAAATATTATTGGTTTACTTTTAACCAAATAATTCTAGAAATTCTCTTCCTGTTGGGTCTAAATCATAATGACATATAACTCTATTATTATCCATTTCTAATTTATGTAAGTTAACAGTGTAGTCATGTTCTTTAGTAGGAGAATTTTAGTACCTAAATAATATTATTGGTAAATAATATTAATAAATATTAACAATTATTCACCAATAATATGTCTCAAGGAAATAACAACACAGTGATTTTTGTAGAAAAATATTATGGTTTTCTTAGAACTATTTACTGATTTCCCTAAGCATTTCCACTTATTTTATGTCTTAGTTTAAATTTTGATATATCTTACTACAAATATTATTTTTCCTCAGTAGGCTGTTTGATTATAAGTTTGAAATCATAGCTTTTGGAGAAATTCTAACCACATCTCCTTTCCTTTTTTCATATAGATTCCACTGGTATACCTTGAGGTAAGCATCAGAAAGAGTATCTTATAAGGAAGTCAGTGATTTAAAGAGGAAGTTCTGATAATATTTCAGACAGATGAACTACTGTTAAAAAAGATTTTCAAACAAAAATTTTCCTACTCTCAAATGTCAAGTGTATTGTGGTTCACCTTCGTTCTTTGTTTGTCTCTCCTGATGGCAATACCAGCACAACCCTCGAAGTTATGTGTTTTGTCAAAGGCTATGATGCCTAAACAATTATCTTCATGCTTCTTTTTGACCTTTAGAATCCAAAAAGAAATCGAATTAGACAATGGCAGAAACTCAAGTTAGAGAGTGACCTCAAACAATTAGCCTTTTCCCTCTCATCAGAGCCAATTCTCGGCTCCTACAAGGTGGTGGTACAGAAGGAATCCAGCGGAAGTATAGAGCACCCCGTCTCCGTGGAGGAATTTGGTATGGATTATGAAAGATGAAAGGGGCATAACTTTTGATTTGTAGTGTGAATTCACTTAGATCTTTTGAATTTCCCACGGGTATGTTGAACTGGAAGTAGAGTCAGCTTTATCTTTTTCTAAGGCCATCATTATTCTGTGAACACAGAAGTTTATAAGAACTTAGTGATTTCCAGTAGTAAATTATATTTTGCCAAGTACCAAAATTCTTATTTCAGTGGAACCATCATCATTTGTTAGCATCACTGAGGTCACCAAATCAGTTAGATTTTGCATGAACTGTTAGTCATCTTAAAGTTGATACATTGAAAAATGCATGTAAGTTTTCAGAGTATTTTTGTGGGAAAAATTATAGACATAAAAATACTTGTATTTCCATTAAATGTTTACCCGCCTCCTTATTTTCATTATCTCTATCACTAGTGGTTCCCAAGTTCGAGGTCAAAGTTCAGGTCCCAAAGATAATCGGTATCAATGAAGAAAAACTGAACATATCCGTATGTGGAATGTGAGTTAAATTGTTTTCATCTGAAATTTCATATTTTGCCTCAATTTTGAGTGATTATTTAGCTAGATACACAATTGTAAAATGAAACCTCACGTGCCCATCACCTATTATAAAAATTATGAAACTTGACAATGTTCTATTAATTCTTCTTGCTATAGTTTCTTTCTAATATTTTTAAACAGGACATAGGAAATCTTTAAATATTTTAAAATTTTTAAAATCTAGAACCTCCTTTTTTCCCATATTGTTGGTTTATTATTATATAGTAATTGACCTATAAGAATAGGTCAATAAACTGTAAATGTTCTACTTGTTGCATTTGCCTGATTGCTTCCTCATGGCACATTGATTTAATTTTAATCTCTCTTCTAACTAATTTTAAGAGTGTTTTGCATTTTGCATAGATCCTCTTGGTGCAGTAAAGGAACAAATTTTTAAACACTGAATTAATCTCTCTCTATTTTTAATTTCTTGAGAAATTTCCATACTGTTTTCCACAGCTACTGTCTCATTTTACATTCACATTAATGGCATGCATGGGTTACAGTTTCTCCATATACTCACCAACACTTGGTTACCTTTTGCTTATCTTTACAATAGCCACCTAACAGGTGTGAAGTGATAACTTATTGTGGTTTTTATTTGCATTTTTCTAGTAATTAGTGATGTTGAGCATCTTTTCATATACCTATTGGCCATGTGCATGTCTTCTTTGGAGAAATGTCTATTTGAGTTATTTGCCCTTTTAAAAACTGGATTGTTTTTCACTTTGGATTATAAGAATTACTTATATATTTTGGATATTAACCCCTAATCAAATACATATATTATAAATATCTTCTCCCATTCTGTAAATTATCTCTTTATTGCTGTGCAGAAGCTTTTTAATTTGATACAGTCCCACTTTTCTATTTTTGCTTTTGTTGCCTGTGCTATTGGGTTATACCCAAGAAATTATTGCTAAGACCAATGTCATGAAGCTTTTCAGCTAGGGATTTTACATTTCAGGTCTTACGTTTTAGTCTTTAATCTATTTTGAGTTTATCTTTGTGTATGGTGTAAGATTAGGATTTAATTTCACCCTTTTGCATGTGGATACCCAGTTTTGCCAACACTATTTCTTGAAGAGACTGCCCTTTCGTCACTGTGTATTCTTTGTACCCTTGTCAAAGATCAATTGACTGTATATGCGTGAATTTCTTTCTCATGTTTCTATTCTATTCTATTGGTCTAAATATTCGGCTTCATGCTAGTACCATACTGTTTTAATTACAGTAGCTTTGCAATATAGTTTGGAGTCAGGAGGTATGGTGCCTCCAGGTTTGGTCTTTCTCAAGATGCATTGTACAACATCAGATAGTTACTGGACTTTACATGGTGATCACTTCTTTGGGTATATAAATGTTGAACAACTATGGTATACACCTGAAACTAATATAACATTTTATGATAGCAATATTTTAACAAAAATATTTTAAAAAAGAAAAATCCAGCAGAGCATTAAAGAAACTATTGAACTAGGTGAATAAATTGAAGTCCAAAAAAATTAAAATATTGTTTTGACTATTCGGAGTTCTTTTTTTGTTTCATATGAATTGTAGGATTGTTTTTTTCTCTCTCTCTCTCTCTTTCTGTAAAGTGCCATTGGGATTTTGTTGGGGACTGCATTAAATCTGTAAATTGCTGTTTGTATGGATATCTTAACAATACTAAATCTTGCAATTCACGAACACAGGATGTCTTTCCATTTATTTCTGTCTTCTTTAATTTTTTAATCAATAGTTTTAGTTTTCAGTGCACAAGTCTTTCAACTCCTTAGTTAAATATAATTCCTAAGTCTTTTATTCTTTTCATTGTTATTATATATAGGATTGTTTTTATAACTTCCTTTTCAAATAGTTCATTGTTAATATACAGAAACATGGCTGATATTTGTACAGTGAAATCGTATCCTTCAACTTTATAAAAATTGTTTATTAGTTCTAACAGGTTTTTTTGTGGAGTCGTTAGGGTTTTGTACATATAAAATCGTGTCATCTGCAAACAGCTAATTTTACTTTTTCTTTTCTGATTTGGATGTTTCTTATTTCTTTTTCTTGCCTAATTGTTCTGTCTAGGATTTCCAATACCATCTTAAATAGAAGTGATATGAATCAACATCCTTGTCTTGCTTCTGATCTTAAAGAAAAAGCTTTCAGCCTTTCAGCATTGAGTATGTTGTTAGCTGTGGGATTTTTATACATGGCTTTTATTGTGTTGAGATAATTTCCTTCTATTTCTAGTTTATTGAGAGTTTTTAACCATAAATTTTGTCAAATGTTTTTTCTATATTTACTAATTATGTGATTATTATCCTTCATTCTGTTAATGTGGTATATTACATATATTGATTTGTATATATTGAACCATCCTTGCATCCTGGGGATAAATCCCACCTATCATAGCGTATAATCATTTTAATGTGCTGTTGAATTCAGTTTGCTAGTATCTTGTTGAGAATTTTTAAATCTCTGTTCATCAGGAATATTGGATTATACTTTTCCCATAGTATTTTCCCCCGACTTAGGTATCAGGGTGATGCTGACCTCATAAAATAAAATGTTCCTTCATTTTTTTAATTTTTTTGGAAGAGTCTGAGAAGATTTGACATTAAATTTTCTTAAATGTTTGTTAGAATTCACTCATGAAGTCATCTGATTCTGGACTTTATTGAGAGGTTTGGATTACTGATTCAATCTCATTACTAGTTATAGATCTGTTCAGATTTTCTATTTTTTTTTTTGATTCAGTCTTGGTAGGTTGTATTTTTCTAGATACTATATTCATTTCTTCTAAGTCAACAATAGCCAACTTGTTGAAATATAATTGTTCGGAATAGTCTCTTATGATATTTTGTGTTTCTCTTTTACTTCTGGATTTTATTTATTTGAGTCCTCTCTTTTTTTCTTAGTCTAGCTAAAGATGTTTCAATTTGTTTATCTTTTCACAAAAACAATTCTTACTTTGGTTAATCTTTTTCTATTGTTCTTTATTGTCTATTTTATTTATTCCTGCTCTAATATTTATTATTTTCTTCCTTCTGCTAACTTTAGGCTTAGTTTGGATAATATCTTAATAGAGACATTTTCTAGACATGTTTCTACTTGATATAAGTTTAAAATGATAAAGATGTACAGAGAACTATAGAAAATAATTGTCCTGTGCTAGGTTAGTAGTGGAAAATGTAAATACCCTTCCTCAGTTCCTCATGTATTTCTTTGGTGATAGATACACCTATGGGAAACCTGTCCCAGGACTTGCAACTGTGCGTATGTGCAGAAAATTATTTCATTCTTTTCAATGTCAAATTCAAGAGCTTTGTAAAGAATTTAGTCAACAGGTTAGTATACAGTGTTCTTCCTAGAAGCTATCATTGTTGACAACCAGTCAACTACCACATTTTACCAACCTGTAAAAAGACATCAAAGTAAACTTATCCCAAAACATTCCCCACCAAAAATGGAATTTTTATTCTTAGTCAATAAAATTCTCATTTCAATGACTAACTATGGAGATTACAGATCAAATATGAATGTTAAGTTCCTAAAGGTCATTACCATGTTTAACCCAAAGAAGTTGTCTTGGTAGCAGAAAGAAAATAGTAGATTTAGTAACTATTAGTCTTAATCAGTATGACATTTATCAACGTTTGTATTCTTCTCAGCTCAACAGCAATGGCTGCATCACCCAAAAAGTAAACACAAACTCGTTCTAGATTAACAATATAGGTTATGAAATGAAACGTAGTACTCACGGGAAATGGGGCAAGTGAAATCACAAACATTGCAACCAGACTCAAGTTTGTGAAAGTGAATTCACACTTTAGATGAGGAATACCCTTCTTTGGACAGGTAAAGTATATTGCAATTCACAGGTAAATGAAGTATCCAATTGTACCTAATTCTAGGACACAATAATGTAGCCCATAACTAGTTAGTGTTATCAATTAATTAATATGACCAAAATCATGAAACCAAACAAAAGTAGAAACTTTATTTTGCATATATCACTAATAAAATGTACAAACACACACTATAGTTTCATCAGAATAAGAAGTACTATTTCTTTTTTGAACATATGGCTAATAAAGTTGTTTAATGTTAAATAAGTTAGTTATTATATTAAACCTCTTCTCTTACCCATTTTATAATAAATAAATACATTTCTGCCATTATCCATCCAGCATCAGAATTTTAAGAGAGTTTCTCACAAGTGACTCTCAATTTATGGCTGTCAAGATCCTTTTTTATATCTCTTGTTCTTTTTAACAAATGGTTTTAATTTTAGACATATGAATTATAATAGTGTGTAGTTTGTGGCTTTTATTATTTTATTATTTTTATATTTAGGGTATATAATTTATGAATAATAAAATAAATAATAATATTTTATTTTATTCATATTGACAGATAATTTTACCAGTTTTGTAATTATTAATTTTTTTCTCAAAATAAAACATTCCTGCATAGATTTGCTTATGTAGTTTGTTTCAGGAGATGAAAAAGAAGTGACGATCCAGATAATAAAAAGGAGATGGAAACACGTGAAGATACAAATGGAAGGAAACAGTTTGTAGTCAATATAGAAGAGTTGTTTCTTGTTTTGGGTTTTTTTTTTTTTTTGGTTTTGGTTTTGGTTTTAAGTTATGACAACAAAGCAGTTTGTTCCCATGAGTTCTGCCTTCTCTGAGTGTTATCTCCACATAACTTACCAAGTACTTATCTTCTTTAGGTGCTTCTCGTGGATGGGGAAAATATGCACCTCCCCAATAAACTCATCTTCATCTCCTCAAGGGAAGCCAATTATTTTTCCAATGCAACTACCAATGAACAGGGTCTTGTAGAATTTTCAATCAATACTACCAATATATTGGCTAACAAATTTTATATTATGATAAGCATGAAAGAAAAACAAACCTGAGGACAAAGAGAAACCTTAGTAATTGTCATGTACTCAGAAGTGAAAAAGCACATAGATTGTGTTTAAGAGAGAGAAATAAGGAGCTGTCCAACTTGGGGATAAATTTGGGGATATAAAAGGTCATTAAGAATAATAAAGACATGGAAGAGATATTGTAGAAATGCCTGATCATTTCATTAGAATTATCTTTAACATTTTATGTATTATCCAAAAAAAACTTACTGAATATTTTCCTGAACAATATCAGTTGATCAATGGGTAAGTAATTAGTGTAATTTGTTTTATGTTGTTTTTCCATGTCTACTAAGATTTTTTTTTAATGATCAGAACCTTCCACACACTCTTACTTAATATATTGCCTAATGAAAATAATAAAAAGATTTCTACAGCTAAAAAACTTTTATGCTTGTAATCTAAATACATATATATATGGTAAAAGGCTATAATTTATTGATTCCAGCTTAAATTAATGACATATTTTCATTTCCCAAGGTTCACATGTTAATTCAATTTAAAAATATGTAATGATGGTCAGTGATTTCTATGTAATGAATGCCTGCTCTTCCCTAGGATTAAAATGTGAATGAACAGTGTCCCTATACTCGACATTTTCCTATATTTATAGAGTTAACAGCACTGTAAATTATTAATCAGATGTTAAGTGCAATAATTTTAAAAATAGCAACTTTATTATGAGAGCAAACAGAAGGATCTACAAAATACACCTAAAAAGTTCATAAAATAAATAAGTACACCCATAAAAAAGCTAAGGAGCAACTACTGCAGGGAGAATAAATGGAATTATCCACTAAATAACATATGTAAGATTTAAAAGTCCAAAAACTACACTCGCCTTTAAAATCAGAAGTCACAATGAAGATAAGAGTCATAGATGTTAATTTGCTAAGGGTTATTTATAAATAATTTTGAGACCCACGAAGTAATAAGATATTGCATTAATATATACAACATGATTTTAATTAAATTAACTTAAAAGGGACTTTTATTATCTGAAGATTTTTACCATTCTAATTGGGACAGCATCGTTCCTCAGGCTCTGAGCTGCAGAAGAGTTAAATGAGTGATAAGTTGTCAGAATCAGGGGAAAGGGGACAAATGCACAGATGATTTTCTTTTAACCTCTGCAATTGAGAGGTTGAAAATATATTTAGTTGGTCATCAGCAGAAACCAACTGATGCACAGTATATTTTAAAGTGCAAGACACAAAATTTTAACTATTTTGGTGGGAAGCTAAAGCGAAGAACTTCAATACAATATTGATTCTTTGTTTTTCTGTTTTATCAGATCTACCATAAGCAACTTAATTTGTGTCTTAATTATGTGTGGATACAAGAAGAACACAAAAGAACTTATCACATGACAAGTCATGTTTTCTTCTTCAGTGGGAGTTATGTTCACCTGGAGCCTGTGGCTGGTACCCTACCCTGTGGCCAAACACAGATCATCAAGGCATACTACATACGCAATGAGCAGGCCACTGGGGAACTAAAGGAGCTCATTTTCTCTTATCTGGTAAGAATAAAGCCACAAAATATATTTGGAGTTTATTAGTAGACGAAAGTGGTCAATAAGGCCAGGAATGTAAAAATTACATAAAATGTTAAAGATAATTCTAATGAAATGATCAGGCATTTCTACAATATTTCTTCCATGTCTTTATTATTCTTAATGACCTTTTATCAATGAGGAGGGCACTGGGGAACTAAAGGAGCTCATTTTCTCTTATCTGGTAAGAATAAAGCCACAAAATATATTTGGAGTTTATTAGTAGACAAAAGTGGTTAATAAGGCCAGGAATGTAAAAATTACTTGTGCACTACCATCTTGCTTTCTCCTCCATATTCCCCTTGATTCTTTACTTTTCATGAGGTTGATTCTATCCAGCTGAGACTCAACAACCGAAAGTAGGTTGTGTGGGGAATAGGGTGTTGAAAACTGTGTCAGGTTCAAGAAAAGTTCTTTTTTGCTGATTTTTTGTTTCAGATCATGGCTAAAGGAGGCCTCATCGGATCAGGAACACATGCTCTGTCTATAGAGCCAAGAGATGATGAGTATCCTCAATAGGTCTCTCCATTTCCTTCCCAACACATCCACCCCCACACCTCAGTAACAGTTCACAAATGAAGAAATTATTTCTATTATCTCTTTACAATAAGAGAGTACCCAAATGAAAATAGAGATCCTCTTTATGACTCTCTGGCTTTTTATGATCTAACAACAGTCAACAGATAAATTTGTTTGTCTAACTTTTTCTGAGATTTTAATTTGTGCGTAATTCATAAAAGAAAGAATCTCTAAACAGTAATACAAGGAAGAGTTAATTCATTATTTCATGAAGACATCACAAAAATGTATTGAAAGTAACTGATACAATAATTGAAAGGAATTCCTCTATATAATTAATTAAATCATAATTATTTCTAAAACTATTTTAACCACACATTGGAATTATGTTATTAATGCAAATTTGTTCTACACTAAAGAGTTACTGAAATCCTTTGATTCTACAAGATAAAAAAATCAACTTTGTTCACAATTTATCTAATTCTGCCTTTTTTTATTCATTTTTTAAATTTTTTAAATTTTATTAAACTTATTGGGGCAAAATTGCTTAATAAAATTATATAGATACCAAGTGTACAATTCAGTGATACATCATATGTATTTGTGTGTTCACCACCCAAAGTTAAATTTCCTTCCATCACCGTACATTTGACCCCTTTTACCCTTTTTGATTACTTAAGTTTAGCCTAT
>NW_006437736.1:14576060-14603108 GCF_000325575.1 Pteropus alecto | reverse complement strand
CCAGAAAAGTAAAATGAGTTGCCCAAAGGGTCCCAGCAAATTAATGGTGCAGTCAAATCTCCAGGCAGCTAACATCATACTTTTTTCAATTACACAAAATTGCTTCTATATAAAATATAATTCAGTTTTGTGTCCATGGTGTCCTAATCCATTGATTCAATTGAGATATGTAAGATGCTAACACTCAAAAGTTACAAAACCTGAAGAACAACTATAAATACTTTTTCATGAATCAGAAGTAAAGATGGGCCTCTAAAATTCAAATAAACTGTCTATCCCTTATGATCTATCCACTGTCTCCTTAGGACAAGACAATCTTTTCAACAGCAAAGGAAAGATGAGAAAAGAGGTTCCTGACTGACACTTCCGGTCATAGGAAGCTGAATGTTAGGATGGCTTAGGTTACTGCAGGATTACGCAAATGAGAGAAGGACCGGATGGCTTTTCCTTCATTTCCCACAGGCGGATTTGAGCTTCAGCCCAGCACAAAGTCTTCCAGCCTCACATGCCCACCTGCGCGTCACAGCTTCTCCTCAGTCCCTCTGTGCCCTTCGTGCAGTGGACCAAAGTGTGCTGCTCATGAAACCTGAGGCAGAGCTCTCCCCGTCCTCAGTGAGTCCCTCAGCCTCAGGGGTTAGAAAGGACCACATAAGGTGCTCAGAGCAAGGAGAAGCCCCTGTTAGAGTAAAATATAAGAATATAACAAAAATATTTACCATTTGTCTAGTTTTTTTTATAATTTCTCAAGCTCTCTCACACATTTTCTCATTTAATCTTTCCAACATCCCACAGAGTAACAATCTCATTTTATGCTGTGGAAACTAAGATTTACAACAGTTGAGAGACTTGTGCAAGATTACTCAGAAGTTGCATGGCTGAAATGTGATTCTGAAACTGCCTATACAGGCTTTGTCTCTTCCGTGACGTAACTTCTGTTCCTACAAGGAATCAAATATAAACCTGAATTACTCATACTTTATAATAATCTTAATGAAAGTTAAATTTTTGTTAAGATTCACCACTTACGTGGCCATGTTTAAAAAGAGATTGAATTCATAAGTTGTCAAAGTATTAGATAAAATGGATTCTACCTAAGTAAAATCATTTTTGGTCAATGGAGTAATTAAGCTTTTTATAAAATCAATAGAGCATAAGTCATGAACTTTCCAACAGATGTAAAAAATTATGTTTCTAGAATACCTGTCATCTGTAAAAATGGTAATAAATGATTCACAAATCATTTTCGATTTTGAAAAAACATGACCTACCACACATTTGTGAACAATGATGATTCATAGCCAAATTTTAAGTCTCTGTTTTTTTCTAGAATTATATAATTCATAGTGGTAATATTTGAAGTGTGATGATTTATTCTCATCGTCACCATCATCATCACCACTGCAAGCCCGTTATGTGCTGAGTCTGTTGTAGGAGCTGGGGAAATGGCAGTGAACATATCATAGTCCTTGTCCTTACAGAGCAGGACTGGACCTGGATTATAAATATTCAGGCCTTACTCTGGACCTGGATTATAAATATCCAGGCCTCTTAGTTGCACCCTTTGGGTTCTGAGTTCTTTCATTTGTCATCTTTCTTGTTCCAAAAAGTAGTCCGTGTTTACAATTTTGTGTAATTGAAAAAAATATGGTTCTTCTAAGAATGACGCTAAATAGAAACAGATTTTAACAGATGGCAATAATGTCTACCTAAACTTCTCAGGACATTAATTATTCATTCAACACAGAGATAAGTTAGATCTTCTTCCTATATTTGGTCTAGTTTTATCTTTAAATTCTACAGTGAAATTTTCATTAAATCTTGGTAATTTAAGATTTTATTATTCCATGGAAGTACATTTTACACTTTAGAACGAAAAAAAACATGCTGTTAAAAATAAACAAAAATGTTAACTTCTGTCTAAGGTACCAACCACATGAAGGTATTCAAGCAAGAGATTACAACTATCATATTTCTCTCAGTTCACTGGGTATTTCAAAACAAAAGCAGGTAAAAGTTCTGTCTTTAATCTCTCCAATGTTACAAGTGTATAATCCGCTAACTGTAAAGGACCTCACTTATTTCCCTGAAAATCCGGACCAGCAAGAGGAAGAACAAGCAAGCTGTACCTATCCTTATAACACAGGTAATGAAGTCCTCTCTATTCCTGTAGCAAATTATGATGAAGAAGATATTTATAGCTTCCTAAAGGTAAAATCCTTACTATTTATTAATGTACTAGCTTATGAAATCTTGAATGTTAGTAAAACTTTATGTACATAAATAATTTTAGAAATTATTCAGCCTAACATAAGTCAGAGCCAGAGCCAGACCTAATCTCTGCCATTTCATTGAGATATTTTTAGTTATATTTAGTTGTTCGAAAAAGATGATAAGTTATACAATCTTAATAAGCCATAAAGTACTGTAATTTTACCACTCTGTTGTTATTTTCTAAGTGTGTGTATCTCCACGGATTAATATAACATTAAGGGTATTGGAATTACATAGGAATATTTCTAAGGAAAATATATTTCATATATTCCAATTCAGTTTACAAATCGATTGAGTTGTCATTTTTACAGGGTATGGGATTAAAGATGCTCACCAACTCTAAAATCTGAAAACCACAGTCATGTTCAGTGACTCATCCACTCACAGGAGCAAGAGGGCAAGGAGGGCGTGTATTACAAGCAGGTAAGAAACAAGTTGCTTTTAACTTTGTTTTACATCCAGCAATATTATTTTGAAAAAAAAAAAGTGAACTGAGATACATAATGTAGCCTTATTTTTATGTCATACATAAAGAAATCAAGATTCAGATAAGGCAGTTCTTGCTGAGATCATTTAGCTAGTAAATAATATGGCCAGAACTAAGCAGAGTTGTTTTTTTTTTTCTGGTATTTTTTTTTAGCTGAGTGGTAGGTAGATGACAGATGATAGACAGATAAATAATAGGTAGATAATAATAATAATAATAATAATAATAGATGATAGATAATAGAGTTGATAGATAAATAGATAAATTTCACTAATTCTTACAGCAATCTTATAAGGTAAGTATGTATTCTTATCACCACTTTCCTCTTTTTGTTTTTTGTTTTGTTTTATTTTTTACCCAGCTTTACTGAGATATGATTGATATATAACATTGTGTAAGTTTAATGTGTACAATGTATTGATCTATGTTAGGAAATGATTAACACTGTAGCAGAGCTAACACCTCCATAACCTGACATAATTATCATTTCTTTTTGTGGTTATCATCCATTTTTCAAATGAAAAAAACAGAACACAGAAAGGTTAAGTAACTCAACCAGTAAGAAATGGGTGAATGGGGATTCTAATCAAGCAGTTTGACTTCAGATCCATGTTTTTAACCACTACACTATTCTGCCTCTCAAGGCTCTCAGGCGAGAGCTTGTCTGGAATGTTCTTTAAAAAGATAAGAAAACCAGGGTGAATAAAGCAAGAGCATTCGGAGAGATAGACCAGAGGACTAATTGAGGTCAGATTACATAGGGCCTTGTAGATCATTGTAAGGATTTGACTTTTTACTCTGAGTGACATGGGGAGATTTTCAGAAGAGGAGTGACATGATCTAATACGTTTCTAAGAAGTATCACACTAGATACTAAATTTAGAAGACAATGAGCTTTATACTTTTTGCTTGAAAGTAGTGAAGGTCAAAATACCACTCTTACAAAGCTAGATTAAGTGGCCCTCTTTAAGCCACAAACAGAATATTCAGTTGCAAGAATTTTCTCATCGGCAATGGAACAGAAGGTAAGTGGGTGAGTCCAGAGAGCAACACATTTTCATAAAGTCAGATGAGAAAAGGAAAAGAAAAAAATATATTTTGTTCTGGCAAATAAATTTAAGGCATTTACAAGTAGAATTTATTATTGCAAAATGAGGAAGAATCAATTTTTAACATAGAGACTGTAAAGGGATAGATAGAGTCATATTGACATCAGGAACAAGAGACAATAAGGAGGATATAGCCATCATCCAGTAAATTAAAGTAAAATAACACATTATGCCATGGTTTGTTAACTGTAATAGCCAGGGAAGTTGGAGGGTCTTGCTATCTGGGGTAGGAAATGAAAAATAGTTTATTTAGATGCATCATCCATTTAGATAGTTAAGTATTAAAAATAAGAATAAAGACAGAAACAATAAAACAACGTCGGTGAGAAATCAAAGTTAGAGATAGAGATGACTACCACTTGACATGAGGGACAAGAATATGAAGGAAAGAAACTCTATGATATTTATTAAAGAAATTATTGTCAATGTTTTGAAGAGTTGAGAGAGATATTGAGGGAAAATTTCTGGAAATATGTTTTTCCTTATAAATTTTCTTTCACGGCAAAGGGGATATTTGAGTGGAGACCCTAATTCAAACTCAATTTATAAGCATGACTTCAGGCACAGCACAAGCCAGAGAGCCTTTACATTTAGTTCTCTACCCTCTCTCTTTTGTAAATGTTTTCTTTGTCTCCAAATGAAAATGTCTCTCTTTGGCATCTTGAATTCTTAATTTCGTCTTTCCATAAAATAAATAGAATAAAATCTAATGCTCAAACTTGTTAATAAGAGATCAATGAGTTTATAAGCTTCGATATAATACACAGAATTAATATTATTAAATTCTGTTCACTCCAGGTGATTCAAACAAATGCAATATACCCACCACTCGTGTTGCCTTAGATGGTTTTACCTTTTCTGTTCAGTTTCTTGAAAACCTGCTATTTCCCCCACAAACCATAAAACTATCTATAAGTAATCTTGTTCTTCCAAGCCCCATTCACATAAAAGTATGCTATCTCTAGGGTATATGGAATTTCTGCCTTTACTGAAGATTCTTCGCTGCTCAAAGAATGAGGGTTCACCAAGTTACTTCTGAAGTTCTGCAACTCTAAAGAGACAATCTGAGCAGGAAAACCGAAAATTTGCTCTCCTAAGTCCCACACATGCACCATGAAATGAATAGATACTTTTTCTTTAACTAGAAATATTATTATTAAGATTATTATTTTTTCTTATACTTTTAGGATTAGGAGTTGAAGGGATTTCATATAATCCTCAAAATGACTCACATAATGTAGTACCTGAAAATAATGTACAAAGTCCAGAGGCAGTCTCTGAGACAGTGCAGAATTATTTCCCTGAGACCTGGATCTGGGAGTTGGTGGCAGTGGAGTAAGTAATGTCACTTTTCCCATTTGCTGTGGGTGAAGAAATGCGGCTCCTCCAGCATTTTCAGCTCTAAGATAATCTTTCTGAAAAGTGCTAAATAATTGCCTTAACCTTTGCCCTTTCAGGAGAAACCTAAGAAAATATTTTTATTGTATAAGTTCACTAGTAAAATTGTCTCAGAGCTGAGCAATTTTAGAATACTTATTCCTGAGATTGACAGGAAATAGACATGGGAACTAAAAAATATTCAAATACTGTACTGCCTAATGCCATCCAGGGAGTCTTCCATTAACAAGATTGAAATAAACACATAAACAAATCAGGCTATGTAAGCGTGATGGTCCATTTGTTGGATAATGATTCCTAAATATGCTTGTTTGTGAGATTGTACAATAGCGAGGATAGTTTAAGGACCAAAGTAAATTGCATTCAATTATTTCTATTTTAGATACACGCATGTTTGATGGGGCTATAGATTGTTAATGGAAAGAGACACCATTTGGTGCCTTTTATTTTCCCACCTTGGTCCCCAATACATAATCTAGTGTACATGTGTGTGCTCATACGTGAACACTTGAGTAGAATCGGTTCTTGACAGTACCTTTACACATATTAATTCTCATTTGAGGAAGACATTTCATCTGACTTTCTGTTCTTCCATTGCTATTCTTCCCAATTCCTCAGGTGTGGCTGAAGTAGGAGTAACAGTCCCTGATACCATCACTGAGTAGAAGGCAGGGCCCTCTGCCTGTCCAATGACACTGGACTTGGCCTCTCTCTTCCCATCTCTCTCTGAGCCTTCTAGCCTTTCTTAATAGAGCTCACTATGCCCTACTCTGTGATTTGTGGAGAGGCCTTCACACTCAAGCCCATTGTCCTAAACTACCTTCCCAAATGCATCTGGGTAAGAAAAATGAGGGTGAATTGAAAGGGTGGATAGAACTGTCAGCTCCTGATTCTATTCCCAAGACTATGAATAGTTGTGGGAATTATGTGCTAGTACTGAGAATAAACACAGCTAAGAAAGGCAGAACATCACCACAAAGATAACACAATGACATATGAGCTATAAGTACTAAAACTGTGGACCTCCAACACATCTTTATTTTTAATTTCCTGAACCTTGAAGAATCTTCTGATACAAGATAAACTTTTTGCCAAGAAAACTCTTGACATGGACACAAACTTCAGTTTTCTTAATTCTGTTGGTGTCATTCTTCGAGCCCTCATCTCTAACTCCCACAACGTATACTTTTAACTTCTTTTACAGCACTTACCGGTTTGTAAATTATGTCAGGTATATGTAGAGACTATCCTCTTTGTAACACAATATCATCTAGGTCAGGAAACTTTTATATACCTTTCAAAATTTGCTTTGCCTTATATAGAATAGACACATAATAAATCATTGGAGGAAATGAGAAGAGGGAGGAAAGAAGAAAGTTAGGAATAAAATCTACATAGGAGGTAAGAACCAACAGGTAGGAACCAGTAGGTAGTACTCCTAGGGGTAATATGCCATTGCTGCTTTCCCTCCCCTCCACTGCTGCTACATCTGCAGATCTCTCCAACCTACCCCAATGTAAATGCCAGACCTTCCTAATAAATAATCAGTCTTGATTTGCATCATTGCCATCTTCCTGCTTCTCAAAGTGTACATGAACTTAGATATAGCAGGCTTTGTTTTTGTTTTTTTTTTTTACAAATTCCAGTTTAGTGCAGCATCTCACACATGGCCCCAATTCTATACATTTATTGTCTCTCTATATTCTGATAATTTGTCTCGATGCCTCACTCATGGAAGATATGTCAGTGTGCAAATGGAAGCCTCTACAGCCTTCCTAGCAGCTCAAAATGAAAAGGGAAAAGAATCCTACTGTATCTGTGTAAACGAATGGCAAACCTTGTCTTGGACAATAACTCTTAAAACTCTGGGCGAGTGCCATTCTCCCAAAATCTTAGCTCTCTGATCACTGCTTAGATCGTATTCTCTTTTTGCTTTCCACAGACATAATTCTATGAAGTTAATTATTTTTATTCTTCTTTTGATTTCTATCCACAATGGCCCCTTGCCTCTACTCCCACTGCACCTGGGCCCCACCATTATTATGCTTGGGCATTGGGTACTCAGTGTGCATTAGCTTCGGGGTGGTGTGTGTGTGTGTGTGTGTGTGTGTGTGTGTGCGCGTGTGTTCAGCTTTATTTCTTATTCCAGCAAGTTTTAAGGTTAAAGTGAAGCCCTTTGCAATGATTACAGAGCATAAAGTCATTTTCAGCTCTTAGAGATATCTTGGATTACTATCAAGATGGACACTCATTTTTTCTACATTCTTTATTTTAGGGAATGTGAACTTCTCGGTGAGTGCAGAGACAGTGCAGTCCCTAGAGCTGTGTAGAAATGAGTTTGTTGAGGTCCCTGAGATTGGAAGGAAAGACACAGTCATCAAAACCCTGTTGGTGGAAATAAGTCTGAATCACTTTGACATATTTTTCTGAGCCCCTGACACGAGTAACAATAAAAAACAGTATGAACATTCTTCAGATGACAAAAGATAGTTAATATCATGTTCACTTAATTAATCTGACAAGACTAATGAATTTCCTATTCTAAAAATATGTATTATAAGAAATCTTGCTAGCTAAACTTGCTAGCTTATTGTAAATAGTTTTTAAATAAATTATTTGAGAGCTATTCCCTTTCCTTGATCTCTACGATTCTAAGATTCATATATTTCTCATATCTATTACATTTGATTCTCTGCCCTTATTGTCCCTCATTTTCTCTTCTGCCAATTTCCCTAGTTGTTCAATGCTTTATAGATTTATAATAATTTGATAATATGTAGGATGTTAAACATCATTTAGTGTAAATACCATCTTTCAAAGCAAAGAATCTATGATTGTCCTTCAGTCACCTGGATGTTTATTCCTTTTCTCCTTGTTTTCTTTTCACTCAAGCCTGAAGGTATTGAGCAAGAAAAGACTTTCAACTCTATGACTTGTGCTTCAGGTAAGAGTCCATCTTTATAATCATCATGAGAACCGTGCCTCACAGGGATATATATATATTGAGTTATAATGCATATCCATACATATATCTCCCATAATTTTAAAAATGTTCCACTAAATTTGGCTTGAAACTAAGTATTTCTTTATACATATTTTACACATGAGAACACTGAGCCTAAGAGAGTGGGTTAACATGGCTTCGAGGTACAACTAAGACTAATACTGGCACTTGCTTGGTTCACTTTTAGCTTTCACCTTTATAGTCCAGTGTGTTCCATTAACCAGGCAGAACATAGAAGCTTTGAGTATTACAGAACTAGATAGGAAGAGAGCAGAGTCCTGATAAATTTGAATCACAGTTAATATTCTCTAAAATAGTTGATAATGAAACATCTGGCACTTTTTACTTCTCTCTTACTAAAAACATGGTTTTCATGGCCCAAAAAAATCCATTTTACATTGAGACTTCATCATATCATTAAGAAACAGTCGTAGCTATTAAATTACATAGGCACATTAGTGTTAGTTCTATGTCCACAGTATATGTGACACTGTTCTTGTCATTTGAGAAGGACCAATTTAAGGCATAAAATCAGGGAACAATAAAATCAGAAAATTATGCAATTAAATCTGAGAACTATAAATCCCCATCAGCTCCTAGCCTTCTTTTAGAGAGCAACTATGCACAGCAACACAGAGCACAGTAAAATAAGAGGAAAAGGACTCGGGAAGTCACATAGAGCCAAGAAGAGCTAGATCATTAAAGATAATCTCATCATAAGTCAAAATTCTTATTCCTTGGACACAGGGTTCCTCAAGGAGACATAATAACACCACTGCAAAATGTAATAATAACGACGATAACTGCTCACATGTATTGAGATTTACTACTTTGCAAAGGGTATTCTAATTCATACATATTTTATATTATTTTATTTAATCATCACATGTGCAAGTTAGACCATGAAGAGGTTAAGTAAGTTGTCCAAATATGTAGCCAGTAAGTGGCAGGGCCAGTATCATATGCAAGCAGTGATATGCAGGCAGTGGCTCAAAAGCCCTGCTCCTAACCACTACATTATACTGCTGTAACAGATGTTATCTTTTGATATGGGTTGTCTGTTTCCAAAGGTACTGAAAAATCTGAGTGGTTATCCTTGAAGCTCCCACCAAATGTAGTCAAAGAATCTGCCAGAGCCTCTTTCTTAGTTTTGGGTGAGTCATCTTGCACTTAGAAAAGTTAGGGCAGAAGAGCCACCACCATTCATCTTTATAAATCTGTGTTCTAGATATCAACTTATTGGCAGTGTCTATCTGTATTAGGATCCTGGAAGGTTCAGCCTCTCTAAATATAAATTTCTCTTCGTCTAATTATAGAGTATATGACTCTAAATATGAAAATCGTTTTTTTAAATAATATTAGCTACTTATAAACTGAAATTACTTTGCCATCTAATCTCACATTCCCCAGGTGACATACTAGGTTCTGCTATGCAAAATATACAGAATCTCCTCCAGATGCCCTATGGCTGTGGAGAACAAAACATGGTCCTTTTTGCTCCTAACATCTATGTCTTGAACAATCTAAATGAATCCCAGCAGCTGACTCCAGAAATCAAGTCTAAGGCCATTGGTTATCTCATCAATTGTAAGTGAGACAAAGTTTACTTTGTTGATCTAGTGAGAATTTTCACAATTAAGCTTACATTATATCACCAAATATTAAGCTAATAATAGCAATTTTTGCAGAAATGAACATTTTCTCACTATCTAATAGGATATTGTGTGTAGACATATCCATAATAGCCATAAAACTATACAGATCCTGCACACACAAAATTATCAAATGTCAGTGGCTTCTGGATACATCAGTTAATTCAATTAACTTCTTGAGTTAGTTGAAGCTTTTATTCTAGGATACTGGAGACAGCTGAACTACAAACACCATATTGCTCCTTTGGGGAGCAATATGGCAGGAATCAGGGCAACACTTGGTAAGAAGAGAAAATCATTCTTAGTCTCAACTATGTTAATATATTGGCCTATTTAATTCTTTAAACAATCTGTGAAATGAGAGCTTTTAGCTCCATTTTATAAAGGGGGAAATGACAATTTTTGTGCAGAAATCATTGTCTCTAGTGTAAACAACTTATAAGTGGCAGAACTGAGAATACTTTGAAATGATTCTTTTTATATCCAACATACCAAGCCTCTCTTCTTTCTCATGTTGCTGATGGGCCATTATAAGTTGGTGATTTGTCCTCCTAAGTTGTTGAGCAGCACCAAGAGATGCTAGACACAGGTTAGAAAAACAGTAGCCATTACTCACAATGTACTTTTACCATTTTCTACTAGATGACCCTCTGTCTCTCTCTCTCTCTACCTACCTACCTACTCCCAGTCTTTCTGTCTATTTGTCCATCTGTCTGTTCATCCATTCATCCATTCATCTATCTATTCATCTATCTAGCTATCTTGACTAAGTCTGACCACACAGGAAAATAAGAGGAAATTAATAACCTGAAACGTGGCGGAGAGGCAGAATGACATAGACGGAAATATTTACTGAAACCGACCATTAAAAGAAATCAGTTCATTAGAATATTAGCTACAGAAAAGAAAGAAATCAGTGAAAATAAATAAATACAGAGAATTCAGAATGTGAAAGTAAATATCTTAACTACCCAAGAAATGCAGGTGGAACCTGAATCTCAAAAATGATGCAGAAAAGCTTTGGGAAGCAAAGACCAGATGGTGAGGCATTTAACAACATGCTACAGCAAAACAAAAAGAACAGAGAAGCTTCCTGTTAACAGAAAGTCTCCAAAGTCTCAATAATAGCTCTTTGACTCTCGTGAGGGTGAATTGGAGGAGAGGGAGTTTTTGTGTTTAAAACAGAGCAGTAAGTTGCTGTATGGAAACAAATGGCCTTAGCACCCCACTCTTCCTGATGCATCAGGCTCACAGCCTTTGTACAGAAGATTTTTGCCCAGTCTCAAACCTACATCTTCATTGATGAAGCACACATTACCCAAGCCCTCATCTGGCTCTCCCAAAATCAGAAGGACAATGGCTGTTTCAGGAACACTGGGTCACTGCTCAACAATGCCATTAAGGTGAAGTGCTCTGCATATTAATGTGAATCTCATGATACATCAATATTCATGTTCCTCCAAGAGTGAGGGGAGAAAGATGGCACAGAGAAACTGCAAAGATGAAGTGAGAGGGTAATGCGAGAGGGTGTCAGGGAAGGCTTACTAACCCTGAAAACTATAATGAAGAAAGAAATGGTACTTTGTTTGATAGAGAAGATACTAAGGAGAATTTCCATAAAACAACAGAAGAGAATACACTAAAATTTAGAAGTAGAATTAATCAAAATTCTCTCTTTCTCTTCCTCCCTCCCCACCCCTATCCTTCTCTTTTCAGGGAGGAGTAGAAGATGAAATGACCCTCTCTGCTTATATTACTATTGCTCTTCTGGAGGGTGCTCTTCCAGTCACTGTAAGACCCACCTCAATCCTGTTTCTTCCCATGAAAACTACAGACCTTATGTCTGAAATACCATCCTTCTAAAAGCCAAATCTCAGTCTTCCTTTTGCTCAGTGACGAGGCATTTCTCAGATGGACGAGCCCTTTGGTTCGATTCATTAAAGTAGGGTCCCCAACCCCCAGGCCATGGACCCATACCCGTCTGTGACCTGTTAGTATCGCGGCCGCACAGCAGGAGGTGAGAGGCGGGTGGGCTAGTGAAGCTTCGTCTGTATTTGCAGCTGCTCCCCAGCACTAGCATCACTGCCTCAGCTCCACCTCAGATCATCAGGCATTAGATTCCCATAGGATCACCAGTCCCTGGGGCCAAAACGGTTGGGGACTACTTCATTATGGAGAATTTATACTTGCCCAGTAATGCTCTTAGGCTACCTATAAAAATAAATTCTAAAAGCACAGGTTCTCTAGACTTATAAAGCTAAGAGATTTAAAATATTTTTCAACTTAAATGTAGTGGATATCGGCTTTCTACCTGGCTGGCTGAAAACTATAAATGACACCTGTCAAGCGACATCCAGCACAGGGCTTTCTCCATCCTCTACTGACACCAGCACCTCTTTGGCTTTACAGCACCATGTTGTTCAAAATGCCCTGTTCTGCCTGGAGTCTTCCTGGAACACAATAAAGAAGAGGACCCATGGGAGCCATAGCTATACCAAGGCATTGCTGGCCTATGCTTGTGCCATAGTGGGAAACCAAGTTAGGAGGAGAAAAATACTGAACTCTCTGGATGAGGACCCTGTGAAAGAAGGTTAGAGTGAATGGTAAAAAAAATGTTCCCCTTCCACTTACACTGATTCTATGTAAAGAGAAGGAATATATTCCCGCTAAAGTAATAAGCTTCACCTAGAATTCTTTAGCCAGGTAATATATTTTAAGATCAGAGCAATTTTTATAAAAATATCTTCCCTGGGATTGCATATGTTACCCAGAGCATAACATGATAGGTGTAATGCTGCAGATAAATTATGGAAATTTATTCCTATCTGCTAAGACTAATATATTAGAAAAACATACATATTTTTCCACATGATAACTGCCTACATACTTGGAGGAAAGAGGTACAATAAAAAGCCATACTAAAGAAAGTGCAATAACGTTTTCAAATGTTTTTATCTCTTTTTGCCAGGTAGATTATCACAAAACTAGTCTGAGATCAATATAGGTAGTCTTTATATTTATACTCCAATTCTCAGAAAATATCACAAACAGTAAGAGAATTCTGCCACTTTTCTCTTCCACGAATCTAATTTTTTTTTAATTGAGTAATTGATAAGAGTGCCCTTTGCTTCTTCCTCCAAAAACATTTTCCACCTTAGCCCCACAGGACTAAACTGAGTTCGGCACGGAAATGTGAGTTGGTGAGTTTTGGGGGCTATGACAGAGAGAACCCTATTCACCTCTATATTATTTTCAGCTCCATTTATGAATGTGTATTCACTTATGATCTACCAATAGTTATAATTCTCTCTTTTTTTCTCACCCTTAAGACAACTCAATCCACTGAGAGCGACCTCAAAAACCCAGGACACCCGAGGAATATTTTTATCAACCCCGAACTCCCTCTGCAGAGGTGGAGATGGCGTCCTCCGTGCTCCTCGCTCACCTCATGGCCCAGCATGTCCCAACCTCAGAGGATCTGACTTCCGCATCACACGTTGTGAAGTGGATATGGCTAAGCAACAGAATTCCTACGGGGGTTTCTCCTCCAGCCAGGTCTCAGGTTGCCAAATAGTCTCCTCCAGGTTCACTTGGCAGTTGGGAAGTTTGAAAACAAAACAGTTACAAAGAAAAGAGAAATCATCAAATCTTGGAAGAATTATTTAGGGATATTTGAGAATATAAAGGAAAAAGATCTAAGACATTCCCTAAAGATAATTTTCATTAAGCTCTGCATTAATATCCTATCAATTTGGCTACTTACCATAAACATCATTCCTCTCTAAAGCTATATCATATCATTAGCACAAAGTGGCCAATGGCCACACTCTAGACTAAGGTTCTTGAATATCAATACTGTTGATATTTTGGGCCAGATAATTATTGTTGTGAGGGTGTGTCCTGGCCAGAGGAAGATGTTTAGCGGCCTTCTGGCCTCTCCCCAATAGATGCCAATAGCATCCTACCCACTTATAAGACAAGGCAAAATTGCCCCTGGTTGAGAATCAGTGTTCTAGACCACAGACTACATCTTGAGAATCCAGCAAGAAATTCTCTAAGGTGATCTAGTATATCGAGTGATTAAAAGGAAAGTGACCACGTAGAGCTCACTTTGATCTTCACGGAATGATTGAGAAGTTCCATTTAATAACTCCACAGAGCTCAGACTCTCCATTCCTTTCCTCCTGTCCCAAGACCTCCCTTTTTACTCCCCCTTTAAATAGATTTTTTCTTTTTTTTTTTTAATTTTTTATGGTGACATTGGTTAATGAAATCCAATAAGTTTCAGCTGTACACTTTAACAGTAAGGCATATGTATTTACACTGTGTGTTCACCTCCCATAGTTAGAGTTCTTTCTGTCACCACATATTTGACCCCCTTTACCCCATCTACCTCCCCACTACCCCCACCACCTACCCTCAGGAAACCACTAGTCTAAGTCTATAGTCTATGTCCATGAGTCTCTGTTTGTCCTGTTCATTTGTTGCTTTTAGGTTTATATCTAAATAGATTTTTTTTTAAGGTGAAGCTCTTGAATTTTTTTTCTTATCAATTCTGGAAATATTTTATTGAGGGTATAAACGATTGTGTTAAACATCCAGAAAATCTGAGTTTTTCCCCCTTTACATATCTTCTCTCAATATTTAGAATGTACATATTGAAATTTTCTGAGCTATTAACTGGGGGGAAAAAGCTATATAAAGGGGAAAAGAAACTTGGGAAAGTGCAACTTGGCTTATACTACTGTTTTTATTCACAGCCAATTCCTCTCATTCTTCCATCTGAATGGCCATCTAGTAAATGACAGTTGCTTTTTTGTCTTAACTTTGCAATTTTAGGCCTATTGTTTGAAAGATATAGAAAAGAGGACTGCTGATAAAAGAAAATACAGGCTACAAATTGTAGGTATAGAAATAGTCCCTTAGGACAGTACCAACAAACTAAATTGCAAGACTAATTAGCATCAATAATTATTTCATTTGGAGAAACAGTAGCATGACTTTGATTATGCCTGGAAGACAGAGAAAAAGGAAAAGTGATTAGCAGATATATACTTTAGTGGGGAAAGCCAATGTCACTTTGTGTAATTAATATACTTTGGGGGAGAATCTCAACTACCAAAACCTTACTTTTTGGGAGTGAGTTCTCTGTTCATCTCTTCCAGGACACAGTGGTGGCACTCCATGCCCTGTCCATATATAAAGCTGCCACTTTCACCAGGACTCGGAAAACTGCACAGGTGACCATTCAAGATTCATGGACCTTTTCCACAGGTTTCCAAGTGGTCAACAACAACCTCCTATTACTACAGCAGGTCTTGTTGCCAGAGCCACCTGGGGAATATGCCATCACAGTGACTGGGGAACTTTATATCTCCAGGTGAGACTCTGGAGTTACATTGGAAAAGTTACCTTCAACTTCTCCTACTGAAAGGAAAGCTCTACTCTTTCCTCCCTGGGCAAGTAAAGGGCAAATCTGGAGAGGTTAAATGATGAAAAAGTGAGGCGTTCCAAGAAAAGAGAGAAACTAATGGTGTTCTTGGTGTTCCACAGACATCCATGAAATGTAATATTCTTCCAGAGAAGGAGGACTCCCCATTTGCTTTGGAGGTGAAAACTCTGCCCCAGACTTGTGATGTACCCAAAGCCCAGACTAGCTTCCAGGTCTCATTGAATGTCAGGTAAGACCTTCTACCTGACTCACCAAATAATCCTAAGTCTAAAAATTACCTAGAATCATCAGTAATTAATAATATATTTTGAACCTATGCTATTAGATGAATATACTTTTAAGTTGATATGTCTACTAATGAAGTTAGTCTTTTATCATTATGAAATGATCCTTTTCTCAAGTAAATTTTTTTGTTTTAAAGTTTTAGTAAGACTTTAAAAGCAAAGTCTAGTCTTAAATCTATCAAATAAAAAAATGTAAATTTTTCAAATGTTGTAATCAATTCCTACTTATCTTTTACACTAATTTTTGTTCAACTCATTGTTGAATAAATTATTTTCCTTAAAACTTTGTACTTTAACTTCAAGTAAATCTTCATTCCCTCATTTCAATAATTCAATTCTATTTTTTTCTAATCAAATGAACAAATAATAAATGCTAATATTAAATACAAAATGTAAATTACATATAAAATACAGAGGTTGTCTTGTTATAAACTATCAAAAACTTTACAGGAATCCTAAAAAAAATAGCACAAATGATACTGCTTTGTATCTAATGCTAATATTAATATTATAAAACAAATGATATTTAAAACAACCAACCCAATTATTAAACATCAATTTAATCAAAGTAAAAAGCATAAGAATCCATCTGACATCACATTTTGGAGCTTCTCTTGGGAGACATGCTACATTCAAGGTAGCTAAAAATATAAAAGTAATATATACTAAATAAAAAAAGTAGTATAGATGGAGTGTCCAAAAACCATAGATGTGTTAAAAAAAATCAGATTACCAAGCTACACTCCCAAAGATTCTGATTTGATAGTTTAGGACTGAAATTTGAACATCAATGATTTTAGTAAGCTGTAGATCTAATACTCATTCAGGGTTCCAAACATCAATATCATACACGTCCAGGGAACACAGATCTCTGTAGATAATAATCTTAAGGGAAACTTTATGAAATGGTTGGGTTTATGGTGGGTCTTAAAAGAGAAAACCTGGCTTTCTTCCACATATTGAACACTAATTCCTTTCTTTCTTTGACACGACAGCTACAAAGGGAGCCGTCCTGTCTCCAATATGGTGATTGTTGATGTAAAGATGGTATCTGGTTTTATTCCCTTGAAACCAACTGTAAAAATAGTAGATGTATTTTAAGCTATTTTAGATGTCTTTTAAGATCTATTTTAGTAGATCTCATACTAATATCAAAGCCTTATCAATATCATCCTGCCTCAAAAAATATTTCCCCCCAACTCAGGCTATTAAATTAATTAATTATTTATTTGGCTCTATCTAAGCCAAGGGACCCGTGTCATTCCAGAGCAATACAAGAGAAGTCCCTAGCCTTAGACCACTCACGTCTAGTTAGGGACTTAAAACACATAGGCATGAAACAGTAAAAAAAGCAAGAACAACAGATTATAATTAAATACCAAGCTGACTGATATGCACTAAAAATTTGGCAATGATAAAACTAATGTGAGCTATAATCATCAAAGATGCCAGAGAGTCAAATATGTTACTTGGATATTGAAGCATGGTAGAAATCCGGACCTGAAAATACTTGGCTTCCATTTCTTGATAGAAGGCCAAATGATTTTTTCAAAGTCAAGACATGACAATGTTGAAGCCTGTCTGCAAAACATAATTCCTTCCCCTCACTCATCTTCTATATATCTAATATAACTTGACAATTTAATCATGAAGATGAGTCATAAGTATCTTAGCCCTCACGTTATTTAAAAACATGAACATTTGTCCCTTACTACAATCTGCTCAAGGTCTGTGTTCTCACATCTATTCTCTAACTTTTTGAGTTCTTGGATTTTCTTCAGCTTAAAAGATCTAGCCACGTGAGCAGGACAGAAGTGAGCAATAACCATGTCATCATTTATGTGGAACAGGTGAGAACTCTGGATTTGAGCTGAGACTACACATATCAGTGGTCTTTCTAAATGGGTCTCTTCACTAGAAGTATTATGAGTAAAGCAATAATTAGTAGCATGCTTATAAGAAATTCTTTAATTCTAAAGAGAATAAAAAAGAAAACTTTCAAATCCATGAAAGTTCTGCTCTATTTTTAATTATGTTACAATTGGAATATGAGTATTTCTATGAGATTTTGAGTTGAATATCAACAGAACAAAATGGTCTTTTTGTCCTATTTCTGAATTATTGTAAATACTTTAATGTTTTCTTATTAAGCATGGTACTGGCTTTCAGGAGAAGAATATATGTATATATAAAATACTACATAATTATGAAACTATTGATTACTCTATTACTGGGTATTTTTTATGAAGACTGGATGTTTAATTTTGTCAAATGCCTTCCTACATCTATGAAAATGAAATCAACTTGTTCATGCTGTAAAATCAGTAATTCTTTAATATGCCACTGCATTGTTTACTAACTTTTCATATCAATATTTGTGAGACTAGTGTCTTTGTGTTATCTTTTGCCAGGTTTAGATGTCGATACTAAGCTCAGTTCATAAAAAATATTTTTGAGTTCCTTGATTCTGCACACTCAGAAATAATTTTGATATTATTAGAATTGTTGTTGCTACTTTGCTGAAATTGCTCCACCAGTGCCACCCTGACTGTCATGTTTACTCAAGCAGTGTCCTGGTTCCAAATGTCAGTGCTTCGTATATGCCAAGATTTTGCAACCACATGAGTTTACAAAGAAAGAACTTCGTTGCATTTTGGGGAAGAATTACACACCTTGAACTCAGTGTGAGCACAATAAATGTTGTAAATGGATAGATAGAAGGAAAAGAATAAATCACTGGTAGCCTAGATGAACAGGTAGCCATTGGCTAACATGATATTGGCAAGGAATCTAAAGAATCATATATTTATGCAAAAAAAAATTAGAGAAATGTGAGTTACATGTTTGTGAGTTCATAGCTTAATTTACAATCAAATGCCTACAATGTTAATTAGTAAATGCATTTAACTTGAAAAATGTTCTCTAATAGAACACTTCCTGTCCTTAACATTTAGTCTTTTCAGTTCCACATACTCTGCCAGTGACTAAACACACAACAGGAATGCTTATCAGTTTTGCAAATAACACAGTGCTGGAATAGACAACTCTGTGGACATTAGAATTATTTTGAAAAACTGAAGGTAGAGACTGGCGTGTGCCAAAACACAGTATTCAGTAATACAATAGATTTGTCATTTATTCTTTCAACGATTATTTATTGACAACTTAATAAGAACAACTGGGTACTGTTTTAGGCATTACTATGTATACAGACTACATATGCTATAAATATATCATTTATATATAACATCATAATTACTTGCAATATAGTTTGTCATATAATTATATGTTTATATATCATGTTATATAGGTATATATTTACATATAATATATAGCCATATGTATTTATATATAAGTTATTTAGTCATATATATAATGAAATGTGCTATTAAGAATAAAAAGTAGGGACAATAAAAGACTATGTGGAGACTGTTATTTTGGATAGAGTGGTCAGGAAAGACTTTTGTGAAGAGGTGTTGGAACAGAGAAATGAATGAAGTAGAGAGGAAAGCCCTGTGCACATTCCAAGTGACCCAGGAAGACTAAACGGAGACTATGAAGGTCCAGAGGCAAAGGCAGGATTTGTATAATCTAGGAACAAGAGACCAATGTGACTATAGCAGTGCAAGTGAAATGGAAATGATCAGTAAAAGATGAAGTCGGATCATGAAAAAGAGCAGGAAAATTCTATAGGGCCTTGTAGACTTTGATAAAAATTTTGGATTTTAATTTAATAACAGATGTTAGAGGAGTTTCCAAGGGCATTAAATAATTAGATTTTCATTTTCAAGGGTTTTTTTTTTGTTTTTTGTTTTTTGTTTTTTTGGCTTTTGTGAGAGAATGAATGTAAGACAACAGTGGTAGAAACAGGGAGACATGTTAAGAGACTTATATTAATACAGTCCAGGGATGATGGTGTTTAGACTAGAGTGATAATTGATGAAATAAAGAAAAGTGAGCATATTAAAGATACATTTTGATTTGCTGCTAAACTTCATGTTGGAAGTAGTACAAAGAGAGAAACCAAAGATGAATCCACACAATTTTTTGACCTGAGCTATTGGTTAAACAGAGATGCTATTTACTGTGGAAAGTCAGAGTAAGCAGTTATGAATGCAATTCTAAATTTGAAGGGAGCAATCAATGAGAAATTGTTTGGACATCATTAGCAATACAGTATTTAGAGTTCTTGGATGAGGGGAGACCCGTTTGGAGAAAGTATGACTTGAGAAAAGATTAAGTCAGAGGCTTGAATTTTGAGACAGCAATATTTAAGTGTCCAGAAGATAAACAGTCAACAAAGGATTCTGAAAATAACTAACAGAAAATCAAAGGAGTGTAGGGTATTGAAATCCAAGTGAAGAAATTCCTTCAAGAAGGATTTCAAGACCAGAGTGAGCAACTATGTCAGCTGATTCTGAAAGACAGAATAAAAGGAGAATTGAAAATTGACCACCGAAATTGGCAACATGAAGATCATTGATGACATTACCAAAAACTGTTTAAGTAGAGTAGTGAAGATAAAGCCTGATTGGGAGTGGGTTTATGAGACAATGGGAAAAGAAGTGGAAGCAGTAGGTTTAGACAGATATTGTGACAAAAGGAGCAAAAAAAAAGATGGGGGGGGGGTAGATAGAGAGACATGTATAGTCAAGAATTTTGCTTTTTCACAGATAAAATATATTTATATGCTGATGAGAATAATGAGATTGATTGGAGAAAAGTTATAGTATAGTAGAAAGAAGTAAATCATTTTAGTAAAGAAGTTTTTGAGTATACAAAAAGTGATAAGGTACAGAACAAAAATAAAATCATGGTTTGGAGTTAGATGCACATAAAGTTCATCTAGTATAACACAAAAGAAGGTGGAGTACAGAGGTACAGAGGTTCAGATGCAGAGGAGCTGGCAGTTTTCATATCGGAGGAAGATCATCAGAAGTTTTACTTCCAACTGCTTCTATTCTCACAGTGAAATAAGAAGCAGTGTCATTAGTTGAGAGAAAAGAAGGAAAGAAGCATTTGGATAAAGAGATAATAAAAGGGGTGAAACAATGACCTGGAAGAATGGGAGGATGAAGTTCCTTGAGCAATATAGTACTGCAGGGAGGTGCTGTGTTTGTACCAAAGTTTTTAGACATCAATTTCTATTTGTCAGCATGTCCACAAGGTTTTCACCAGCCATAGTCTTTAATTTTAATGTAAGTGAATATAAACTCTCAAGTGGAAGACATATATGGTTTTTGTTAACCACAAGACAGTGTCTGGTACAAAGTATGCATTAAAATATATATGGAATGACTAAATAACATCTGTCTTCTCCACTTGACTGCTTTGCTTTCCACAATATTTCTAGTACCCAACACAGAGCCTGGTTCTTAGTAGGCCCTTAAATATTACCCGAATAAATGAATGACCCAATTAATCAATCTCTTTTTTCCTTAACCTCTGAACTTTATACCGAACTCCCTACTGAATGGCTTCACTGGATGTCTCAAGAGAGCCTCAAATTCATTATATCTAAGACCTTACCTCTTACTTACATCTGTTATTGGCAAAATCATACATGAATTTGCCCTAATGAGAAAACTAGAGTCATTCTCTATTTATCATTTATCTCTAAAATGGAGAATTCCACAACTATTTCATAAATTTTTGAGAACATTAAGTGAAATAATCAAAGTAAAGTAGTTAGGTACTTTATAGGTACTATATGCCACACAACGTGGCATATAGTTGTGTGGCATATAGTACCTATAAAGATTAGCTATTACCAGCTTAAAATGATTCTGAAATATACATCTTTTTGCATCTTTTTAATTAGAATGTGTTTCTATAATCAATAGTATATCATAATTTAATTAGATGGGCTCTTTCTTTAAGTAGTATATTAGATAATGGTGTCCTCTGTATCAATGATATCTTAAATGTGATACAATGCAGTAATACTACTTCTCTCTCCAAGATGCCCATTGATATTAAACAGTAATTAAGGCACGTCTAGTATACTTCAAATCCATATTTTTCTCTCTCCCCACTGTTGCAACCTTACTTTAGGCCCTCATTTTCCCTCACCTGGTCATTGCAATGGCCTCTCAAATGATCTCCTTGCCCCCTACATTGCTCTTCTCCAATGTGTGTGCCACATTCCTAGCAGAGTGATTGTGTTCCTCCCATGCCTAACTTACTTCATCATCTATATAACTGCCTAAAGAATAAAATCCAAATTCTTTCTTATAACAAACAAGGCTCTAACTCTCTCTCTAGTCTTATCCCTAAGCCCCAGCCAAGCTGAACTCCTCTGTACTTGCAGATCACCTAACACCCCATGTTGTTTTACAACCTCATGCCTTTGGTCACACAGAACTATCTATTTAGAATATATTTTCCAAATGTCTGTGTATCAGCCAAGAATCCCTCTGGCAATAAATAACAGGAAAGCAACTAACATTTACTTAAACAAATAAAGAAGAAATGCATAGGTTAACATTCCAAGGTTGATGCAATTGCCCAATAATGCTGACAGAGATTAAGGCCCTTTCTATCTTTGGACTTGCTTATCATGCAGACTTTCATCCTCTTGCTTGTTTTGTCATCTCAAGATGAATATTGAAACTTCAAGCATTACATCTATTTTCCATGCAGAAAGAATGAAGAAGAACATTCAGTGGTACACTCACTGAAAATTTCTCTTTTTATTAAGAAAGCAGAATTTTCCATAAGCCCACCCAGAATTTTTCCAGTAATATGTCACTGGCCAGACTAGGTCAATAGCCATTCATATCTTAAAGGTGGATAGGAAGAAGGATGTTGTGTAGGTAATTAAGCCAATGATCAATGTCTGTTGTAGTCTGCTCAGCTAATATCTTCTAAATTATACCTTAGAAATTTAGACAATTTGTGTGTATGTATATTTCTTCCCTTCATCATTAATGGAATATTTATTAAGCACCTAGTACATACCAGGAACTATTCTAGGGACTGGAGATATAGTAATGAACGAAATCCTTTCCCTTGTTAAGTGTTCATCCTAGTATAATAATCCTTTAATCCAATATTTCTACTTCTAGTAACTTACCTTACAGACTACTCTTCAAAGACAAGGATACAATAAATAAAATAATAAAAAAAGCTGTTTAAATATTGATATCATATTCATTATAATACATATATAAGGTAATTATTTAAAAGAATATATCTCTCCTAATGTAGATATTTATGCTGACATGAAAAGTTATATCCAATACGTATATTAATGGAGAAAATTCAGAGCAAAATGTATGATATAGTAAAATCACACTTAAAAAAAAGTCTATCTTAAAATTTTTGTTGAATCTCAAGGGACTGTGAATAGCCAAAACAATGTTGAAAAGAATGAAGTTTGAGAATTCGCACTTCCTGTTTACAAAACATTACAAAGCCTCAATAATCAAAACATATATTACTGACATAAAGTTGGGCAAATAGATCAAGAGAATGAAGAGTCTAGAAACAAACCCTCATGTATATGATTAAATGATCTTTATGCCACTCAGTCGGAGGAAGGGCAGTCTCTTCAACAAATGGTGTTGGAAAAACTGGCTAACCACATGCAAAAGAATGAAGTGGGACTTCATATCGTAACCATATACAAAAATTAATTCAAAATGGATAAAAGAAAAAAATGTAAAACCTAAAACTATAAAAATCCCAGAAGAAAACATAAGAGAAAAGCTTTATGACATTGGATGTGGCAATGATTTTTTGGCTATTACAACAAAAACACAGGCAACAAAAGCAAAATAGAGAATTGGGACCACATCAAACTTAAAAACTTTTGTGTATCAAAGGATACAATCAACAGAGTGAAAAGACAACCTATGAAACAAAAGAAAATATTTGCAAATATCTGGGAAGGAGTTAATTACTCAGTTAATGATCCAACAATTTTACCTCTATGTCCCAAAAAAATTGAAAGCAAGGTCCAAAATGAATATTAGCCCACCCATGTTCATAACAGCACTATTCACAATAGCCAAAAGGTAGAAGCAACCTAAATGTCCATTGATGGATAAAATGGATAGACAAAATGTGGTATAAACATACAATGGTATATTATTTAGCCTTAAAAAAGAAGAAAATTCTGTCACATGTTGCAACCTGGATGAACCTTGAGGACATTGTGCTCAGTGACATAAACCAGTCACAAAAAGGCAAATGTTGCATGACTCCATTTATATGAGGTATCTAAAGTAATCAAAGCCATAGAAACAGAAAGTACAATGGTAGTTATCGGGAGCTGGGGTAAGGGATAAAGGGGAAGTTGTCATTTAATGAGTATAGAGTTTGAGATTTCAAGATTAAAAAGTTCTGAATATCTATTTTGCAAAAATGTAAATATACTTAATACTACTGCAATACATATTTGAGAAAGGTCAAGATGATTCAAAAAGAAGGAAAAGGAAAATCCATATCTGCATTTTCATATATTATTATATACAATAATTTTTATAAACTGGAATTATTTGGAGTAGAATCCTAGGTATATAGTAAAGTGTATGGATTTAACAACATTCAAAAAAGTGTAACTTAAAGGATGAAACACCTTCTGAATAGTGGGAGGACAACTGTTTCTTAACTTAAGAAATTAATTGTATTCTTACAAACTATAAGAATTTTTGTGATAAGTTATACATTCTACTGCAAAAAAATGAAAAAGCCTATACCAGGACTTGGTTCATACAAAAATGAGCCACAGGAGAAACAGCAGACAAAACTCAAATTTTCCTCTTAAAGATTCTATGTCACATGAAGAGCTGTTCCATAGAATAGATTTGTCCTAAGTATGAAATCTTAACACTTACTCCTTTGAAATAGTTTCAAATATAAAAATTCAAATTACATAAAATTTAAAAGAATTATAGCAAAAACTTTCCTAAGTGGTCTTCACTTATGAAATTTACCAGATTAAGTAATATTCTCCATTTCAGAAAATGAAGCTAGTGAAATATTAAATGCTGGTGATTAATAATAATCTATAATATCCTCACAAACTTTTGCTTATAACACTTGAATTATATGTTTATTCAGAATCACTGTGGTATATTGTCAAATCCGTTATGCAGTTGCATTATTATATTTATAAGTTTTAGTAATAAATTACATAAATGATAAAATATAAATTACAAAAATATCTGTTTTTATATAAAAACTATTTTGAAGTTGTTGGGAAAACTTAAAGTAAATGAATCATTTTAAAATCCCATTGGCGAAGACCCTAGGGGCTCTGCATTCTGGAGCTGCACTGCTTGGTCCTGTGGCAGCTTGCAGGATGCTGGCGCCATGGCTGGGGAGAACCACGAATGGATTCCGCATTTGCGGTCGGGTCCCCGCCACGATGAGTGCTGCCAGGGAGTTTCATCCGCACGGGGTGAAGCGTTCAGCCTCCCCAGACGACTATCTTGGATCTAGCAATTGGGAGGCAGCAGACTTAGGTGATGAAGAAAGAAAACAAAAGTTCTTGATACTTATGGGCACAGGAAAGAAAAAACATACTGGTCATTTTGTTATAGCAGATCACAAATCAACATCTCACTTCCGAACAGGGGAAGAAGACAAGAAAATTAATAATGAACTGGAGTCTCAAGACAGTAAATTGCCAGGAAGATATCGACGACATTGTGGACTTAGCGTCAGTGAGGCAGAGGATCATGATGGAGAAGATCATATGGCTGGAGATGATGATGATGATTGATGATGATGATGATGATGATGATGACAACGATGACGACGACGACGACGACGACGATGATGATGATAATGATGATGATTCACCTGATCCTGAAAGTCCAGATGAATCTGAAAGTGATTCAGACAGAGAAAGAATCTGCTGAAGAACTCCAGGCTACTGAGCACCCTGATGAAGTAAAGGATTCCAAAAACAAAACAAAAAAAAGATACAAAAAGCAATTATAAAATGATGTTTGTTAAATCCAGTGGTTCATAACTCCTGAACACTTGCTCTTTATATTAAATGTAAGCCTTATTGTTATAATGCACAGTGGAGGCCTGCTTATAGAGCACAGACCTTTGTATTATAATTTTTTAAAAGGCCCTTTTATGTAATGACAATGAATGTTTGATTGAAGATGCCATAGGCATGACTAAAACCATTTTTATAAAGAGTTAGAGTTGTATTAAATAAGATATAAATACAATACATAATTTCCTTTCATATTAACATCATCAAACCTCTAATATCACCGTTTTACCCCTTCAAATAGATATGGGGAGACATATTTTTGTTTGTGAAAGCTCTCTTTTTGGTTTCTTCATATTTTTTTTCAAAGTTTATCTGATACTGTGATGTGTTCATGGAAAAATTATTATACTTTGTTATGATAGAACTATTAATCATGGATATTTCTGCTGCCAATAACAGTCTAAATATTGGCAAAAGATTAGGTACTTAGTTTACTCTTTCTGATTCAGCTCTCCTCTTTTTGGACCAAAGCAGCATGAGAGCAAATACTTTTCACATCTGTTAGTTTGGGGTAACAACTGTCATACATTTGAATGCTGTGCTCCCAGGCAGTCTTTATATTATTTGAATTATCCTGTATGTTAGATTTTTGGTAATATCTGGCCAATTTTTACAGAAATTATTTCTCTGATTATTTAGTCCTATCTATCTAGGCATATGTAAAACAATTTTTTAAGGTTATATGTCACCAAAGTTAATTTTATTCCTAAGGCCTGAATAAAGAGGAAGCAGTTTCCCTTACAAAAATGCCATTAAATTAGAGAAAATAATTATAAATTTTAAAGTGTAAAGAATCTATGAAGATTTATAATTCCAATTGCTTCACAAACAATAGAGAACTTAAAACTATAAATGTAATCAATGTTTTGAGATGTACTTCAGGTAAGATAGTGCTCAAGACTTAATTAGATTATTTAATTTCTGTTTTTAAAATTATATAAAATATTTATATCAATTACAAGAAATCTTCAACTTATTTCATTTAATAAAAATTAACATTTTTTATATCTTAATAATTAAAATATATGAGTGATATCAGCAAGATGGCAGAATAGGAAGTCCCCAGCCTTTATCTTCTCATTGAAACACCAATTTGGCAACTGTGCACAAACAAAAATATCTTTGTTGAAGCTCTGAGATCCAGGTAGGAATTTGTTACACCCCAGTGGAACATAAACTGAGGAAAGCCACTTTGAGAAAGCAGGCCCACTCCCCAGTAGTAAATTCACTGACCATGGGTTTGGCTGCAGATCTGGAAGTAGCCCCGTGTCTCTGTGGACTCAGCTCCAGCCTTGCTTATCCATGGCCCTGTCATTACCCTAACCTGTTCACAGACCTAGTAGGAACCATGCCCACCTGTGGCCCAAGTAACA
>NW_006437736.1:14535937-14566498 GCF_000325575.1 Pteropus alecto | reverse complement strand
AAGCAATGTTTTGAGATGTACTTCAGGTAAGATAGTGCTCAAGACTTAATTAGATTATTTAATTTCTGTTTTTAAAATTATATAAAATATTTATATCAATTACAAGAAATCTTCAACGTATTTCATTTAATAAAAATTAACATTTTTTATATCTTAATAATTAAAATATATGAGTGATATCAGCAAGATGGCAGAATAGGAAGTCCCCAGCCTTTATCTTCTCATTGAAACACCAATTTGGCAACTGTGCACAAACAAAAATATCTTTGTTGAAGCTCTGAGATCCAGGTAGGAATTTGTTACACCCCAGTGGAACATAAACTGAGGAAAGCCACTTTGAGAAAGCAGGCCCACTCCCCAGTAGTAAATTCACTGACCATGGGTTTGGCTGCAGATCTGGAAGTAGCCCTGTGTCTCTGTGGACTCAGCTCCAGCCTTGCTTATCCATGGCCCTGTCATTACCCTAACCTGTTCACAGACCTAGTAGGAACCATGCCCACCTGTGGCCCCAGTAACAAACCTGCCTACCATGGACCTGACAAAATTGGTAGAAGCCTTTTGATCCAACTCCAGCCCCACTCAACCACAGCTCTGAAGGCAGTCCTATCCATCTAAGGACTTTGGAGGAGCAACATCCATCTGTATCCATGATAACAAGTCCACTGACCCTGGAACCAATTGAGGATCCAAAGCATCAGTGAGAATTGTCTCCAGCCCACTCAGTCATAACCCATGCCACCTCATCAGTCTAGGAACCTGGTAGAAGGAGGTCTTTACCTGCCAAAACCAATCTGTAAAGACTAATTACTGTTCATTCAAATGCTGAAACATTATGAGACATAATGCAAGGCTTCAAGCATTATGAAAAATTAGTAATTGCTATAATATGACTTTCTCAGGCAAACAAAAACTGAAGGAGTTTGTCATCATTAGACCGGCCTTATAAGAAGTACTATAGGCAAATCAAGTTGAAACAAAAAGACACTCAATGACAACATAAAAGTATATGAAAGTACAAATCTCACTGCTAAAGGTAGATACAAAGACAAATATAATATTGTAATGCTATAATCGTGGCAAATAAATCACTTTATTTTTTTATTAAGTTTATTGGAGTAACATTGGTTAATATAATTATATAATTTTCAGGTGTACATTTAACATATTTATATTCTATTGTGTGATTACCACCCAAATTCCAGTTTCCTTCAGCTGCTATATATTTGATGCCCTTTAACCGCTTCACCCTCCCCCTACTCCCCTACATTTGAACCCCTTTACCCCATCTACCTCTCTCCTCCTCCCCTACCCCCTACCCTCTGGTAACCACTAGTCAATTTCTATGTCCCTAAGTCTCTGTTTGTCCTGTTCTTTTGTTGCTTTTAGGTTTATATCCCACATATAAGTGATATCATGTGGTTTTCAACTTTTTCAGTCTGGCTTATTTCGCTTAGCATGATTATCTTGAGGTCCATCCATGTTGTTGCAAATGGCAGTATTTCATCTCTTCTTATGGCTGAATAATATTCCATTGTGTATATGTGCCACAGCTTCTTTAGCCAATCATCTATCGTAGGACACTAAGGTTGCTTCCATGTCCAGCCACTGTGAATAATGCTGCTGTGAACATCAGTGTGAAAATATCTTTTTGGCTATGAGTTTTCAAGTCTTTGGGGTAAAAACCCAGTAGAGGGTCATATGGTAGATCAATTCTTAGTTTTTTGAGGAACCTCCATACTGTTTTCCATAGTGGCTGTACCATTTTGCAGTCCCGCCAGCAGTGTCTGAAGGTTCATGGCAAATAAAGCACTTTAACACTGGTATATAAATTAGAAAAAAAGTAGTAAGAATAACTATAATCACAGATTTCTTAATGGAAATACAATACAGAAAGAAGTAAAATCTGATATTACTTGCTTAATGTGTGAGGAGAATTAAAGTGTAGAGTATGTGACTGAAGTTGTTATTAGATTAAGACAGACTACTATAATATAAAATGTTCAATGCAAACCCAATGGTAACAACAAAAATACAGTAGACATACAAAAAGATAAAGAAAAAAATCAAAGCCTCCCACTAAAAAAATCATCAAACCACAAAGAAAGACAACAAGGCAACAAAAGAAAAACAAGAGAACTACAAAATAGACGAGAATAAACAAAATGACAATAGTAAGGCCTTACATATCAGTAATTATTTTGTATGCAAATAAACTAGACTCTTTTATAAAATTCCAGAGTGGCTGAATGGATTAAAAGAAGAAAGACCCAATTCTACACTCTCTACAAAAGATTCACTTTAAATTTAAGGACATACATAGGCTGAAAGTGAAAGGGTGGAGAAAGAAATGGAATGTAAATAGTAATCAAAAAACAGCAGAGATGGCTATACTTATATCAGATAAAATAGACTTTAAGTTAAAAACTGTCTCAAGAGATAAAGAGAGTCATTATAAGAGGGTCAATTCAATGGAATACATAATTACTATAAATATATGTGCACCCAACGTCAGAGCACCTAAATATGCAAAGCAAATATTGACAGAACTAATGAGAAAAACAGACAACACCACAATAACAGTAGGAGACTTCAGTACTCCACTCTCTAAAATGGACACATCATCCAGACAGAAAATCAATTTAAAAAAATGGAATTGAACAACGCTATAGACTAATTGAGCCTAACAGACATATACAGAACATTTTATGCAATTCACAATTATCAACTGCACAGGGTACATTCTCAAGGATAAAGGATAGATCACATGCTAGGTCATAAAACAACTCTTAACAAATTTAAGAAGATTGAAATCATTCCAAGTATCTTTTCCAATCACATGGAATGAAACTAAATATCGATAATAAAAAGAAAATAGGAAATAAATACACGAAAATTAAACAACGCACTTTTAAATAACTATTGAGTCAAAGAAAAAAATCCAAAGGAAATCAATAATCATCTTGAGGCAAACAAAAATGAAGCATGACTTATCAAAACTTAAGGAGCTGCAAAACCAATACCAAGGGGGAAATTTATGACAATAAATGTCTAATACATAAAAGAAGAAATATATCACATAAACAACTTAATTTTATACTTCAATGAACTAAAAACTAAAGAACATCATAAAAAAGATTAGAGCAAAAATAAATAAAATAGGGAAAACTAATTTTAAAAATTAATGAAACAGTTTTTTTTTTTGAAAAGAAAACAAAATTGGCAAACCCTTAAGCTAAGAAAAAAAGAGATGATTCACAAAATAAAATAAATGAAAGACAAAATATTATAACTATTCTCAAAGAAATAAGAAAGATCATAACGTACTATTATGAACAATTATAAACCAACAAATTGGACAACCGGGAAGAAATGGAGAAATTCTTAGACATATAACCTACTAAGACTGAATCATGAAGAAAGAGGCTAAACAGATGAGTACTAAATAAGAAGATTGAAAGAGTAATCAAAAAACTCTAAACAAAGAAAAACCCAGGGCCAGGTAGCTTCACGAGTGAATTCTACCAAACATTTTAAGAAGAATTAATATCAATTCTTCTTAAATTCTTCCAAAGAAATAGAAGAGGGAACACTTCCAAACTCATTTTATGAGACTAGCCTCATCCTGATATCCAAATCAGACAAAGATGTTTCAAGAAAAGAAAACTGCTGGCCAATATCCCTGAAAAACACAGATGCAAAAATTCTATAAAAGAAAAAAAAATACTAGCAAAGTGACTTGAACACCATGATCAAGTTGGATTTATCCCTGGCATGTGAGTGTGGTTCAACATACACAAATCAATGATGTGTATGTTGATTTACCGTATCAAAAAAAAAAAAAAAAAAGATTAGAAAATCACATGAATATCTCAATAGATGCAAAAAAAGCATTTAACGAAATTCAAAACAATTTTGTGTTGAAAACTCTCAATAAATTAGGTATAGAAAAATCTTACCCAAACACAATTTAAAAAAAAAAAAAACTTACGAAAAGCTCACAGCTAACATATTCAATAGTAAAAAACTGAAAATTCCCCCCAAAACCCACAAAACTGCAAGGGTACCTACATTCTCCTCTCCTATTCAACATAGTGGTGGAAGTCCTAGCCAGAACAATTACCCAAGAAAAAGAAATAAAAGGCATCCACATTAGAAAAAAATTAAACTATCTCTGTTTACAGATTTTATGATTTGGCATGTAGGAAACCCTATTGACTCCACACACCAAAAAAAAATTGTTAAGACAAATAAATTAATAAATTTGCAAGATACAAAACCGGTGTGTTTCTATACCCTAACAACAAGATATCTGAAAGAAAATTAAGAAAATAATTCCACTTACAAAGTCATTAAAATAATAAAATTCTTAGGAATAGACTTAACCAAGGAGGTGAAAGATCTATACACTGAACTACAAAACACAGATGAAATAAATTTTAAGACAAACAAATGAAAGGACATCCTGTGTTCATGGATTATAAGAATTAATATTGTTAAAATGTTCATACTTCCCAAGTGACCTATAGCTTAGATGTTATCCCTATCCAAATCCCAATTTTTTGAATAGAAAAAACAATCCTAAAAGTCATTTGGAACTACAAAAGACCCCCAAATCGTCAAAGTAATTTTGAACAAGAAAAACAAAGCTGAAGATATAGCACTGCCTTTCAAAACATATTAAAAAACTGTAGTAATCAAAATACTATGTCACTGGCATAAAATAGGACATAGAGACCAATGGAACAGAATAGAGAGCCCAGAAGTAACCTTTCCATATATGGTCAACTGATCAACAAGAATGCCACGAATATACAATGGGGAAAGACAGTCCCTTCAATAAATGGTGTTAGGAAAATTAGATATACACAAATGGGAAGCAACAAGTTTTTGAGACCAAAGCATAGCTATTCAGGAAGCACTATTTCAGGCAGAAATCCAAATAGTGTTCTTATTATGGGGTGAAGACAAGGGGGTTTTATTTAAAAAGGAAGAGAAATAATGACATGAGTAGAAGGAAGGAATTTCTATTGATGCTAGTAAGCTAAATTGTTCTTTAATGATACAAGGCTATTTACTGATTCTAAAGAATGTTTTTAATTATCAGTCCTGTTAGTCAGGAGATCTGCTTTCCTGTTAGCTTTACAAACACTTGTTTGGTAGATAGTGCTGCTCTGGCTCAGTTGAAAGGTTATTTTGCCCAGTTCAAACATTCCAAAGGTTCAATGAGTAAGACATAAAATGCAATTCCTCTGGAATGGCTGCCTGACTCCATTTGAAAATGATTACTTATGCCAACTTTTCACACATGCAAAAGAATCATATTGAATGCTTATCTCACACTATATATAAAAATCAGCTCAAAATGATTTAAATATTTAAATATGAAACCTGAAACAATACAACTCTTAGAAGAAAACTAAGGAAAAAAGTTTCTAGACATTTGTATGGGCAATGATTTTCTGGATATGACACCAAACATGCAGACAACAGACAAAAATAGACAAATGGAATTACGTTGAACTAAAGAAAATTGTACAGCAAAGGAAACAATTGATAAAATAAAAAGGCAACCTATGGAATGAGAAAAAATATTTACGTACTACATATCTGACAAAATGTTAATAAACAAAATATATAAGTAATTCATATAGCTCAAAAGCAAAATAAATACATAACCTGATTTTCAAATGTGCAAAGGACCTAAATAGACATTTCTCAAAACCAGACATACAAATGGCCAACAGGTATATGAAAAGATGCTCAATATCACTAATTCTCAACAATTAGTCTTGTTGATAGATAATAGGCAGAGTCATCTTAGAAAAGTGATGCAACAGTATCTATAAAAAGTTTTAAACGTGTATACTCTTTGACAGCAAATTCACAGTGTAGATGAATTTGTAGATGAATTTGTAGATGAATTTCATCATATAAAAATACTTATACATGCCCCCAACCTATGTATATGGAAGAACAGTCATTGAATATCATTGTTTGTAGTAAATTGTTTCAATTCGGGCACTAATTCCTCTGTATGAGAATGTAGGGTCTAGTAAAATCGATAATTTGTGATTATCAGTACTCTTTAGAAACCTAAAGGAGCAAATGGATTTTAATTTAAAAGATATAACGTTAAACTCTTTGATAATTTTCAGGAACTATGGTAAATACATTGTTTGAATAGAAACAGTATGAGGATTTGCTATGCTTTTTATCTTTGTGCATTCAAATACTTTTCTCATCAGAAATCAGAAAAGAGAGATTAGGAGATCGCACAAATGAGAAACAGTGATCTTTGAGAACATCTCTAGGTATATATTGCCCTAAGTTCAAGTTTTGTCCAAGATACTTGGGCAAAGAAAGATAAAGCTAGTAAACACTGATAGAGTAAATGTGATATGACTAATTAACTGAGCTTTCTGGTTTTGAAGGTGATTAACATGCAACCAGCTGAAATGTCCCTCATTATCATTACTATTAGAAACTACACTCGCCTAAATGTTCTCTTTTCTCAGGCAAAGTGAACTAAATTTAACAACTGATACCATTAGAGAAGATATATTTAGCTCCTGGCAAGCATTAGAGCACACCAAGGGAAAATTTTTCTTCTACTTATTTTTATTAAGGTCCATACACCACCTAATACTAACACTATTTCCTTTCTCAATTCCCAAAGAATTCTCCTTTGTTCTTAATGGCATGTGTTCTGCGTTTTATTCCCTTACTTTCTTTTCCATGAACTCTCTTTCTTCTTTTCCCTTTCTTCTCTCTCTTATTCCTTTACATCAGCTTTCTAAGAGTAATTTTTTGCTAAATTCTTCAAAGTTGTATAGAACTTGTCCGAGTTGTGTCCTCTCTTCTGTCAAGGATCTGTTGCTCAGGTAACCTACCTTTCGTTATCTGGATGCTTTCCTATACCAGAGTCCAGAGCAAATATAAAATAGACCTCTTCCTTACTCATAAAAATTCAAAATATAAATATATTTTCATTGATACAGTAAGGTTTACAGTTTAAAAACTCCGATACATATAGCATTTGTGTACACTACCCCTGAAGATGAGAGCACAGATATCATCTTCAAGAAGGTATCCACAAGAAGCTGAGGCTTAGAGCAGTTAACCAAGTTATCCAGGCTGAGTCAGGACTAGGACTCATGCTGAGTGGGGGGATCAAATGAAAGGGGAGAATTCTGATAACTGATTCCCCCTCAAGCTCATTTTCCTTCTTCTCAAGAAGAGAAAGCTCTATCTTGGCAAAAGGAACACTTTAGATAAAACTTTTATCTCTGTGATTATATTAAAGTGGTATCACTTCTCCTGATGATAACTCCTCCATCCACTTTATTAACACATCCGCCTCACACGTCATCAGAGTCCTCTCTCTTGGAATTACTTTTCACTCAATAATGTTCAAACTCTCCGCTTTCATTTGATCCCCCCACTCAGCATTTATAGAAGCAACATTACATTTAAACTTGTTCAAGTCTCTCTCCTTTTAAAGAAATCTCACTCCAGCATCTCTGCCAAGTACTGCCCTATCATTCTCCTCCCCTTCAGACAAATCCTGGGCAATTAACACAGGATCCTCACATTCCTCTCACCCCTTCCCCAGCTGCAGTCAGGCTTCTGCCCTACACAGACACTAAAACAGCTGGTTTCCAATATTCTCTTTGTTCCTAAATCCAGCAGAAAAATGATCACTTAACCTATTATTTTATTTCACAGTGGCATTTGAGATAAACAGACAGGAATTTAAATAACAATCTTTGCAATTTATGACAAGGAACCAAATGAACATTATGAATGTTATTGGTCCTCCTCCTATTTTAAGTAATTACTCTTACAACTAAGTGTTGAGTTATTTCTAGTTTCTTAAAAACAATTTAAGATCCATTATATTTTGAATGAACACTCTACAAAGTCATGCAAACTTTTGAAATATATATATTTTTTAATTTCATATGGTATTAACATTGGTGTCTTGGCATAAAGCCCCAATCACTCTGATGAGTAAAAATCTTCTCTTGACTATTCCGTTCTTAAAATTGTCCCTTCTTTGCAGAGATCCCATCCTCTCCTGGCTCTCTCTCTCTCTCTCTCTCTCTCTCTCTCTCTTTCTCTTTCTTTCTCTCTCTCTCTCCCTTCCTCTCCTTCTCTCTCATTCCATTTGCATGCCCCTGTCCATCACCTACACATTAGTGTTCCTTGGGGCTCTGTCCTGGGTTCTTTATCTTTTCATTGACATATCCTACCTAGTATTATCATCTATTTCCATGGCATCAGCTCTCCGAATAAGCTGATAAATCTTTAATCTGTATAAGTAGGCCAGATCTCAATAAACTGATGATGTTCAGAACATTTTCACTTTAACCCACAATAAGAAATTTTCTTCATTTTCACTAATCAGTTCATAATGTAATACTGTAATTGCATTTCACAATGTAAATGTTTTTTACATTGTGACCTAAGACACATAGTTAAGGACAGAGATAACAAGAGGGTGATAAAGAAAAAGAAATGATGCTAGTTGAGATACAAGTTTTACCGCTCTAACAAAGAAATCTCAAAATGCAATGGCTTAAATAAGAGAAGTATTTTTCTCTTAAATGAAAGTACAAGCTAGAATAGCCTTTGGATGATTTAGGGACTCAGACTGTGTCTTGCTTATTATTCTGCCTTCCCTGTCACATGGCTTCCATCTTCTGGCCTAGGATAGAAGCTCTGACTACAGTCATCATGTCCACATTGCAACCAGTGGTAAGGAAGAAAGTGTGGCACACAGTCTAACCCTTTCTTTCTAAGTCATGAACTGAAAGTTGCTTATATCACTTCCACTCACACTCTAATCACCAGGACTTAGTCATGTGCCACACCCACTTCCAGAAAGAAATAAAAGTTTTTAACTTACAGTTTGTGCCCAGCTAAAACTCAGGCATTTCATTATTAAAGATACAATTGGAGAACAGGTAATAGGACGTAACCAACAGTTTCTGCTGAAATTATGTGAAACAGATGTTTCTGAAATCAATATTTTCACTCATTCTGTCTGATACACTGCTTTTTTTCTATTATAATATATTCTGTTTCTTAAAACCTTGGTCATAACTCCCTGACCATGATATTAAAATTCACTATAAATAGTGACCATTGGTTTGAAAAATATTGCCCTAACCCTACTATGTTAAATATGGCAACCAGTGTTCAGTAGCCACATGGACTATTGAACATTTGAATGTGGCTGGTCTAATTTGATCATTTTAATAAGTGCAGAATTTTTCATTTTAATAAGTACAGTAGGTGGTTAAGGCATCTGGGACCTTGGTCACAAAGGCAGAATAGGTCAGAGCTTGTTTTTGAGATCCGGCTACTTCACCTTTCATCTTTTTACTTTCTTAATTGAGGAAAATATTTTCAATTATCATTCTTCCAGAGCCTGGCTCCTCACCTGCAATCCCATAATATCCCTAAGGTCAAAAACCTATTAGCTTAATCCAATATTATTTCCACAGAAGACTACTGAACTCTAAAACCACTTCAACATTTAAGGTAGGCATATCTAATGGGGGACTTTCAGGCTCACTGACTTGCAATAAAATATCTATTTCGAGCCTGTCCAGTATTGCTTAAATTGTAGCTTTTCTTACCAACTATTCATGCAAGAGATGTGAGGAAAGCCATAAGAGGTGCTATGGGGAAATGGAAGGAGTGCGTAAGAGAGAGAAGGGATTGAAAAGCCGATTAGCTGCTTTATTATAAAACCAAGAGAAAGTGAGCACTTACAGGAATGTGGATTTCATCCCTCCAGGAATTCTATTTAGCCAGCCAGGAGTTGACCTTGACTGTAATTAGGCCCCTGAGAGCAATGACCCTTTCAGAGAGCTTTCAGAGACCTCTACTTTGTTTAGATATCTTGTGTGGGTGGAACTTCCTGTTTGCTCAGAGAGCAACATAAAGTCTAGTTGCTCTGAGGAATATTTGGGACCAGAGCAACTTCAGGGAATAGGGTAGAATACAGTCTGGTCTCCTTGGGCCCCTTCTCCCTGCAGCATGGTGAAGAACAAACTCTTTCATTCAAGCTGTATTCTCCTCCAGCTGGTCTTTTTGCTTATAGATGCCTCAGTCTCTGGAAAACCGTGAGTTTCATATAGAGCATAAACTTAGAGTCCTTTCCTTATGTTTTCTTGCTTTGAATTGAAATCCTCTGTGGAGCAACCACTTTATATATTCATTTTAAACTCTTGCTTGATTCATTAAAATGTACTTTAAAGAGTTAAAAAAAAAAGAGTTCTTTCCTTTATTTCAGAGTCTCTTTTATAGCATTCCTTTTTCTTTCCTATAAAACTATTACCCTCTTATATCTAAGCTCTCTTCTAATGATGAGATTTCATAAATCTGGTTTATTCATTTTTTACTTATTCTTAATCCATGTTTTTTTCCAATTCTCTGGATCTCTGAATCTCTAAATTCTCTGGGGATATGCAAGGACTTACAATTTTTCGTTAAAAATGTGTGTATGTTCAAAGGAATCAGTTTTCAGACTCTCACATTTATATTAATCTGCTTGAGACCATGCTATTTATCTTTTCTTACCTCCCATCTCTTAATAGTTCATCATCTACTTTATAAGAGAAGACAAACCTCTCCCTCAATCAGATGCTACCACGGAGCATTGTCTTGGAGTATAAAAATCTTTAGGAAGTCAAAGAAAGGAAAAATATGAAATACTGAAGTTGATGTTAAGAAAGCAAAGGATTCTAAGGATGAGGGAGAAAATTTGTGGTTACAAATTCTTTGTTTTAACAAAATTGAAGGACGTTCTAAAGGAAATACTAGCTCATAGATGATTAGAAGCAATTCTTGCTAATAGAATTGCATTGGATTTTTGGCATGTAACGCAGAAGAGTTACAAGAACTGATAATAATTATATAATTGTTTTATTTGTCATTTATTTACTTTAAGTGAATAATTTTTCATGGCATCTACACAAACCAAAAATAATGACAGAATTAATGTTAGACATTATTTAATTCTTGCAGTAAGGAATATCTATCTATGAATACATAAAACCAGCTTATCGTTTTTAATTAAGATGTGTTTTTAAAGTATTTTGGTTTTATATCTAATATATATGAATCATAATTTGTAATATATTTATTTTGTTTTGATTAGTTGTATATGAGTAAGACTCATATAACTCAATTCAGAAGAAAATGTTCAACATTTATAACTTTACGGTCACATTAAATTTAAAAGAAGATTTAAAGTTAAATTTATATATATAATAGATATATAATATTGTATACATTATAAGTACATATATATACTTGTTAATAAAGAAGCATAAAACTCAGGATAAATTTCTGTGTTGTAAGTGGCATGGAAATTCAAGTGAGAGGAAAAAATTTCTGGTCATTACAAAAAGAACGTTTTGATGTATTCATTTAAATAAATTATATTAGATATCTTAGCACTATGATATTTAAGATTCCATGGGAAACTTATACAAGACTAATATAAGTTTTAACTTAAAATATCATATAAATAATATCTTTTGCTATTTTTAAACAGGATCAAAAAATAGATATTTTCTTGGGAATATATAAGAAGTGCATACTGTCTAAAAATTATTTTGCTGGTTCTGTGAACAAAAATGTTTAAAAACTAACTACAGGGTCAATAAAATTATATATGAGGATATTGGGAAAGTTTCTGTTTTTCTCATGAGTTACCAAGACCCCAAGTTTAATCACTAGAAGACCGTTTTTGAGTAAAGCCATTGTCTAGCCGTGAGTTGAAAGACAAATATTTAAAATGCAAACATTCGGGATTAGGTAACACACTAAAATTTCATTAGTTACTTACCACAGCTGAGACTTTAAACTAGTGACTCACTTGCTTTAAACCTCAGATTCCATACCTGTAAAGTGGAAAGCAAGTATTTGCCATACCATTTTCACAGGCTTGTTGAATGTATATGTGTGTGTGCAAATGTGTGTACATACATACACACACACACACTAAATGAAAGTTCTGTAAATTGGTTTTTGTTATCCTTACTTTTTACAGCAATCCTAATCTAAAATAGATTTACAACATAAATTAATTAAATTAGCATGTTTTAATTTGAGTTCAGATGCTTACATTTTGGGGTTTCTTAAAATAAGGTATACCTACAAATTTAAATCTATTTAACGCTCACTTCAAGCAAAAATGCTCTCTGCCAGGGTGCCAGTGATGAACACAGGAATAATTCTCATATATGCCATTCAATGACAAAGATTAATTTCATACTTACCAATATGTCTTTAAAGGTATTGAAGTAAAGTTAAACAATAATGGTATAGAACTAATGATAGTAACAATAATTTTGATGAAAAATAGTTCTGTTGATGACAATGCCTTTCTTTCTACACTCTCCTCTAACTGCCCCTGCCCCCAGGCAGTATATGGTGCTGGTCCCCTCCCTGCTCCACACTGAGACCCCTGAGAAGGGCTGCCTCCTTCTGAGCCACCTGAATGAGACAGTGACTGTAAGTGCTTCTTTGGAGTTTCTTAGGAAGAACGAAAGCCTTTTCACTGACCTGGTGGCAGAGAAGGACTTATTCCACTGTGTCTCCTTCACTGTAAGTATGGCTGTTTGACTTAATATACTTGGTTCTATTAGTCAAGGTCTTAGGGATCTAGAATTCAGCCAAGATAAGGCTTTGAGAGGCTAGCAAAGAGTTCTGGAAGGAATCTAAATGTAGCAACTAACTGTAGAAATTAAGAAGCAATGCATAAATTTCCAACCATGAGAGGCAAATATTTATAAGTATGTTAAAAATCAACTTAATAATCCAAGAAAATTCCTATTAGCCTGTAAAAAAGCAGTATGCACTGGATAAAGGAATATGTGGCTTCTCCTTAAAATTAAAATTGAAAAAATATTCATAAACCAACTAAATAATAATAAACTAAACCAACACTCAACTTAAGCCCCCAGTGGTGGACTGACAGGAATATGTCACCCCATATTCTTTCTAAGAGTTAAAATTATAGAAATTGCCATGAGCAAATATCAAATAATTCTTCAATGTTGTCCATATATAAAATGTTTATAACCTATTGCAATAGAATATTAGTTTTCTTTCTCAAAGTTTCAAGATATGCTTCTCTCATTCCCTTTTAGTACAAAACAGCAACTTAGTAAAGTTCAGTGTATAATCGAATCAAGATTGTATTAACTGATTTACAAGGCAATGTGGGTCTCATTTATGACCTTTCTTACTGTTGTATTTTCCTCCATTTTGCGTTCTGTCTCCCCATTTGTAAAATGCCAGTTTTCCCTGAGAAGAGTAAGAGAGTAAAGTTAAAAGAGAGGCAAGATCTCTAGGGAGGGTTAGAACATGGATGGGGAAAAATGTGGGAGTCTGAATAAATTCTCAGATTCTCTCCTGTATTTCAGATCCCAAGATCCTCTCTCAATGAGGAGACAACAATGTTCCTCACTGTCCAAGTGAAAGGACCAACCCAAGAATTCAAGAGGCGGACCACAGTGGTGGTTAAAAACCAAGAGAGCCTGGTCTTTGTTCAGACAGACAAACCCATCTACAAACCAGAACAGACAGGTAAAAAGAGGCTTATAGCTGGAACAACTTCAAAAAGAAAAGATCTTCCTCCTCTGCATGTTCCCCAGTCAAAAGCCCTGTAATCCTGGTTCATTAACAATTCATCTTACCAGCCAGTAAGCCTAATTTAAGATTTCTGGGACTCATGGAAAATATTTCTGTTTCAGTGAAGTTTCGTGTTGTCTCACTGGATGAAAATTTTCACCCTTTGAACAAGTTGGTGAGTCTCCTAATATCTAATCATTATTTTCTGTATAATCTGTATAAACTGTATATCTGGGAGCCTGTTTTTGGTGTTGGGGGAGGACAGAGGGGAAGCATCTGGTACTGATAATAGTAATTTCTCGTATTACACTAGAGCAAGACCCTCATTTAAAACAGTATCACAAGGAATAAAGTCATTTCTTCTTTCTATCTTGGTACGGGTACTTAGTTGTTACTCAATTAAATTTACTTTTTGGAGAATTCTCAATTAGATAAATTAGAAAGATATGTTAAGTAATAGACAAACTTAAACTATCAAATAATTTAAGTCCAAATAACTTCTTAAAGACAGAATTTTGCTAAACACACATACCAAAACCTCTTCTATCAAGATGAGTGAAATCAATGTTTGTTCCTGAAGACCAACACTTGATATTTATGATAAGAAACAACTCTTCCATTTTAATGGTGATACGTAATCAAAGTTTTAGTTTTTCTCTCCCAAATTTATTCTTCTACCACATTTTCCTGTCTCATTAAGGGGCATTTTTTTCCTAGCCCCTAAAGCAAAAGATTATGGTATAATCTTCACTTTTTCTCTTTCTCTCACACTCACATCCACTTCATCAGAAAATCATGTTATTTTAAAATATATCTATACTATTTCTTACCACCTGCATACTACAACTTTGTCCTGGCCAGTGTCAACTCTAAACAAGACTATTACAATAGCCTTGAAAATGGTCTCCTAGTTTCTACCTTCACTTCTCTATCTAAAAAATCAAACGCTTTGTCAATCACTCTATCAGCTTAACCCTGCTTTATTTTTATATCTCAATACTTACCTACTACCTGGTAGATGATATAGATATAGATATAAATGTAGATATATATGATATACATGATATCAAACATATGTATATCAAACAGATAAATATCTCAAATACATGTCAAACATATATATCTCATATATACAATCTTATCTATATTTCAAATATAAGTGTATATGTATATATATGTGTGTGTGTGTGTGTGTGTGTGTGTATATTTCTTATGAATCCATTCCTATTAGAAGGTAAGCTCCATGAAAGCAGATGTGTTATTCTTTTGTGCATTGCTATATTCTCTGCACCTAGAATGATACACAGTACATGGTAGGCACTTCATAAATATTAGTTTTTAAAAATGAATAAATAGTGATAGTAGAGGAGCTAGTCCCATTCCTCCTTATTCTTAGTACTACCTAAGAATTCTGTGACTCATCTTCACATTTGGGTCTGAACATAGTTACTTATAGTGCCATTAGGGTTTATTTCTCAATCTGTAAAATTTCACAGCAAAGGAGTGTTCTTCACTAGGATGCTAAAAGCCTTTAAGTAATGTTAGTAAATCCCATTCCTAATGAATGGCAGAGCACATGTGCATTTGTTGCTGATGACCTAGTAAGTTCTTAATGTTATTTGTTAATTGCTTATAATGGATTTATTAAAAATTCTGTAAAACTTAACCTAGAATTTTGTGTGTATGTGTGTTTTACTATAGCATCATTCTACATAAAGCTGTCTTACTTATAAATCAGAACTGAGAATATTTGAGAACAATTCTGAACTCCTTTCTTTCTTTTTTGTCTTTCAGATTCCACTAGTATACATTGAGGTAAGGAAAATGAAACATTTTATGATTAGATTTAAAGTAATAAATTTAGAGAAAATGTTATTCGAGAGGTTCTTACAATATCTCAAAAATTTGTCATTAAGGGAGAAGGCTTCAAATTCTTATAGTGCTGAATGATTCTAACTTTTCTCCCCTCCCCACTCCTCATCACAACTCCATTTTTCCTATATATTTATGTGGATAATATAGGAATTTTCATAAATTTCTTTTATTGTCTGTAATGCTTTAGGTTTTTTTCTAAGTTACAATTAATGTATTCATAGGACCCCAAAGGAAATCGCATCGCACAATGGCAGAAACTCAAGTTAGAGAGTGGCCTCAAGCAATTGGCCTTTCCCCTCTCATCAGAGCCATTTCAGGGCTCCTATAAGGTGGTGGTACAGAAGGAATCAGGCGGAAGGACGGAGCACCCCTTCACCGTGGAGGAATTTGGTATGGATTATGGAAAATCATGGTTAATATATTTTTTTTTTTATTTAAACTTCTAGGGCCTAGAATTTGAGCTTATTTGGCATTCTTTCATTTCCCATGAGTGAAATTGGGCTTGGAGTAGAACCAATTATATTTGTGTCATTGAGGACCATCAGTGATTTGTGAATAGGACTTCATAGAACTTGTTATTTTTATAGCAATTTTTAATCTCCAAAAAATGTAAAACGTATTGTTCTAGTGAGTCTTTCATAACTCATTAAGGTTACAGTGATCTGTCCGAGTCCTTCAACTGGAATCTCCAGTTGAAAGTGAGGTGGATATATTAAAGAAGAGAGCTACCTTTTCTGCAGCCTAAAATATTCTTAGGGAATGGTTACAGAGTACCTGAAAATACTAATTCCTCAAAATTGGAAAACCAATTACCAACTTCCTTGATTTTCAATCAACAGTGCTTCCCAAGTTTGAAGTGCAAGTAACAATGCCAAGGATAATCACTATCTTGGAAGAAGTAGTGAATGTGTCAGTGTGTGGCCTGTGAGTTTATACTTTTTTAAATCTTTTGAGGGGAATTAATTTATGAAGGTTCACCATTTGGGATATTTTGTCTAGTTTTTCTAGGAGCAGTGACAGCACAAATATTTTAAATACATGAGACTATTCCATCTCTAGAACTTTCCTCTCCTGTTTCTTTTCTATATTTCCTGTTTATTTTCTTTCATGTCCTTACAAGCGTTATAAGAACTATCATGGTGCAGGCAACTGTTCCTAGAGAGGCTATCCTACTAGGATTCTGAAAGTAACAAAGCTGTGCGTGTGTGCCATGCCCGTGCACACACACACACATGCAAATGGGATAGTATTAAAGGTTAGTGACTTCCCCTTCACTGGGTTGTAGAAGAAATTCAGTCACCAACAGATTATTGACCTGATCTTGCATACATGGTGGAAAAATTTCTACATTCAGAAGTTGTAAAGATAGATATATTACCAAAATCTCAGCTAACTCATCGGTCTACCTAAGGCATGTTATATATCTCTCTGCACTGCCATTTGTCCTGAGACTAGACATAACCTCTCAGTATGGTTCTTTCCAACTTTGAAAATTCATGTTTCCAGGATCTTATGCTTTCATCTCCTGTAGCCCAGGTGTAGCACTAGCAGAAAGAGCAAACAGAGTGATGAAACGTCCTGCCTGAAGACCACATATGTAATACACTCACTATTCAGCCAGGTCCCTGCCCTAGCACTGTCTCAGAGTAATAGCCACCAAGGTCCTGGTCCCATTTAACTGGTGAGCCAATACTTTTGCAAATACAGATATAGAGGATGTTTAAAATAGGGAAGGAAACAAATACCCTGGAGACCACAGCAATTACCAATGACATATTTATGACACAATACTATTTTCATAAAAAGTAAACAAGCAAAATTCTGTATAAATAGAGATGGCTACACATGGAGAGGGGATGATAGAATGAGAGACATCATATTAATAGTTTGTATTCCTGGGTAGTTTGTTTCTTCTTTTTGTTTTGTTTCATTGGTGTTATTTTTGTCTTAAGAACAAGTGTAGTCTGATAATACGAAAGAATTTTTTAAGATGAAACTGAAAATTAAAAGTTAAGAAAAAAATACGATAAAAGAAGACTACAGTAAATTTCAGCTCATTGCACTGGAGAATTCTACAAGAAAAGGGTCATTACTTAACTGGGTCATTACATTACCCAACACTGAGCCCTGCAGACGGGGAAGTACAGATTAAAGGGAAGTACAGAGAATAAATACACTGTAACTAAAAGAGAAGTATAAATAGGTAGAAAACGGGGATGTTCAATGTCTGTTTTGATTTATTTAGCAATGTTCTTATGACAGATACACATATGGAAAGCCAGTTCCAGGACATGTGACTATTAGCATATGCAGAAAGTATAATAATCCTTCTACTTGCTTTGGCGGCGAGTCACAGGCTATTTGTGAGACATTCAGTCAGCAGGTAGGTGGAAAACTCTTTCTTCTAGCAACTAACAACCAAGCCATTGTTGATAAGCAGTGAGTTACAACATGGTGCTAACTCAGGAAGAGAGCAATTTATAAAAGAATTCTATACTAGCTAGCTATAGTAGTTTTCAAAAAAAAAAATCAGTGACAGCACAATAGGAATTATTTCTTGTAATTGTCCATTGTGCGGGTTCTTGGTGCATCAAGCATGCAGAAGTTGAACCAACTTCAATACCTGGCATCCAGAGTCATCTTTGGTAACTACTTGTATGAAGGAAGGAGAAAAAAAACAAAAACAAAAACATACTCCTTACCCACTTTGGCTGAGAAGCATCAGTTTTGCTCTTTCTGTGAGCAAAAACTGGTCACATAGCCCCACCTAGATGCCTGGGAGGCACAAAACACACTCCCTGGATGGGCAGTCACTTCCAAGCACAGCTGTATGCTTTGGGAGGGGAGCCAGGATTTGGTGAAGAGTAAGCTGCCTGTTATAGTAAGATTACCCCAAAATTTTTAGGGCATTTCTCTCATTCATTCTAGGGAATACCAGCTACTAAGGAATACACCTGTCAATTATAAACTAGATACTGTCATGAAATGTAATAATAATCAACCCCTAGAAAATAGGTATTGTGTTCTTATCATAGGAAATACCTAGGTTGTTGTTTCCCCCAAAATCCCACAAGATTAACTGACCACTGATCTGTCTAGTATTATGTTTTTGTATTTTATTTTATCCCCTCCTAGCTAAACAGCCAGGGCTGCTTCTCTCAGCAAGTAAAAACCAAGGTCTTCCAGATGAAGAGAGAAGAGTTTAAAATGGAACTTGAAGTGGAGGCTAAGATCCAAGAAGAAGGAACAGGTTTGTTTACCACATGAGTATGCAAGAAAAACAATAGGCATTGATTTATTTCTTTTGTCAAAGTATGAATTGAAAGGGAGGAGGTTGTATAAGAAGTTCAGGCAAATCATCCTTTAAGAAAAGAACTTTTTTCTTCTTTTACAGAAGTGGAATTAACTGGAAGAGGGTCCAGTGAAATAACAAGAACTATAACCAAACTCTCATTCGTGAAAGTGGACCCACACTTTAGACAAGGGATTCCCTTCTTTGGGCAGGTGGAGTAGTGTTTTTTATATGTCACTCTTTTTTTTTAATTTACTTATTTAAATTAGTTTCAGATATACAGTACATTGGTTAGACATCTATATAGTTCATAAAACGATCCCCCCAATTGCTCCCTCTCTCCTCTGGTGGAGTATTTTTCAAATCACAAATTGAACTGTGCATCACCACCTAATAAGCACAATCTATTCTGCTAAAACCTTACCTGATTATTGTTACCTGTTGATTAATATAACCAAGAGTATAAAACCATATAAAAATAAATCTGTTCCTCTGTAAATTTGTATAAAAAATCCATAAAAATCATTCTAAAGCACGCTCAAAATTAGACTTTTTCTTTCACTTTTGAGACAGCCTGTGTAATGTCATTCAATCTCTTTTCCATGGTTTACCAGGTAGTCTCAGATTTTTATGATATTTTCTCACAAGAATCTCAAAATTACATTATCCTTCTAACACTAACTTTGTATGGAAATGAGTGTGTAGGTAGCTTAAATTTTTATTTTAAAGGATAAAAAATTTTTGCTGTACCTAGTGTTTCTTTCCTGAGTATTATATTTATATTACTTTTTCTGTAACAGCAAATTTTTTTAAAAAACATAGTACACATAAGGATAAAGTACTGCTATTTAAGGTTCCCAGCTTCCAAAAATATAAATTTTCTCACAGATATACCAAAAAAAATTGTATTGTTATTTTCTATTAAAGCAGATATGCAAATAGATCTTTCTGACTCCAGAAGTCTGAGATAATAGTTTTATGTACCCCAATTTGTAATTACATATATCATGTTCTTAATGGAAATGTTATAAGATTTCAGCTATGGAGAGTGTAAAAGACAGAGGGACTAGACATAGGAGTGGTGTAGTAAATTTTAGAATATTTTGATTATGTTATAACGGCAAACATATTCAGAAACTTTGGTCACTTCCTAAAATGCAGGTATAGTCTGTGTTTTTAAATTGCTCAGAGCTATATTGTACATTTTTGATATTTTCCTGCTAAATAACTATTCCATTAGTCATAAGACTCTCTCGACAAAGAGAATCAGAATTTTGTGCTTATCCTTATCTTTGTACATACAACCAAAAGTTTATTAGCAACCTTAGATTTTTCTTAATCAATTGCAAATACTGATCTAAGCCTGCCACTGTGCTTCTTTCTACTGTAAATAGCTTATACTGAAAAAAGAAATCACCATCTTTACGGTCTAAACTGAACTACTTACTCATCTGCTGAGTTTAATATTATCAAGAATTTGAGTGTAGGGCTTTGTTTAATACTGTGTGCTTCTTCTCAGTTTTACATTTTTCACATGGAAAGTGCCTCATAAAATCTGCCTACCTTCCAAAAGGTTGAAAATCTTGGTTGAGAAGCAGATATATGTAAAACAACTAAAGAAGCACACAGGACAATGTATTAATTGCTTACTTTTAAACAGTATCCTTCAAAACACTAATCCATTAAATGTAGTCTGTCGCACAACAGGAGGGGCTCAATCAATTTAGCTAATGAATTGAAATTTTTCATGACTATATGATTTGTGCCATGTGACTCTCCAAAAGTAATATATGATACACAGCATTTCCAAAATATCCACAGAATACATTTTTCAGTTCACCCGTTATTGTCTCTGTCACTTCACTCTGTATCTCTTTACACTGCTTTATTTTTCTTCTTTGGACTGATTACTACTAAATTAGTATATATTATTTATACATTTATTTAGCATTCATCTCTTACTAGATTGTAAGCTCACTGATGGAAGAGACTTTATTTTGCTCACTGCTGTAGCCTCAATGCTTGGACCCATGTTCAACATATAGATTGCACTCAATAAATATTTCTGATAAGATGAATATGTTTGGTGCCTATTGGGTATTAGTTATATAACTGATTCATAGCTTTTAATCTTCAGGTGCGCCTAGTAGATGGAAAAGATGTCCCCATGCCAAATAAACTCATCTTCATCACAGCAAATGAAGCTAACTATGACTCCAATGCTACCACAGATGAGCATGGCCTAGTGCAGTTCTCCATCAACACCACAAACATTATGGGTACCTCCCTCACTGTCAAGGTAAGTTTTCAGCGAAGTGACCGATGATAGGAAGTAACTTTGGAAAAATGGTTGCAACCTAAAAGTGATGACATGTCCAAGTTGTGTTTAGTGTTATAGAGAGGGGGAAAAAATGGAAATTAGAGATCAATTTTAGTCCAACTTTGAAAAAGCTTATTAAAAAGGAGTTGGTATAGTTTTGTGGTTAAAAGCGTGAGTTCTACTTGTGCACTATTGCTGGAAATATAAAATGGTGCAACTGCTGTAAAAAAAACAGTATGGTAATTCCTCAACAACCTGAAAATAGAACTACCGTATGATCCAGTAATCCCACTTCTGGAAATATCTCCTAAAGAATTGAAAGCAGAGTCTCAATGGGGTGTTTGCACACTCATGGTCGTAGCGGCACTGTTCGCAATAGCCACAAAATAGAATCAACCCAAATGTCTATGAGCAGGTGAATGGATAAATAAAATGTGGCAAATGCTTACAATGGAATAGTATTCAGCCTTAGAAAAGAAGAAAATCCTGTCATATGCTACAACTTGGCTGACGTAGCCTCAATGACATTATGCTAAGTGAAACAGCCAGTCACAAAAAAACAAATACTGTATGATTCCACCTATATAAGGTTTCTAAAGTAGTCAAAGTCATGGAAATTGAAAGTAAAATGGTGTCTGCCTAGGGCTGGAGAGACAAAGAAATGAGAAATTGTTTAATGGATATAGAGTTTTATTTTGTGGGATGAAAAAAATCTGAAGATCTTTTGCACACTACTTAATATTACCAAACTCTACACTTAAAAATGGTTAAGATGGTAATTTTATGTTGTGTGTTTTTTACTACAATTTTTTTTAAAAGGTATAGCTTCCAAAATCAAATAAATTAGGTTAAAATCCTGACTCAACTCTTTTTAAGAGCAAATAACTAATGACTTCGGTACTTCATTTTCTTATCTGTAAAATGGGTACAATATTGATACCTAACTTTTGAGGTTATTGTAGGGGTTAAATGAGGTATGACATGTTAAAGCACTTAGTAAGTCCCTTTAACTGTTAAATATTATTACTACGAAAGCCCATTTTAACATCATTTGTATTTAGTTTCAAATATATACACTCCGTAAATTATTGTTCTTACTTTATTTTTGCCCTGCTATTATAATTTTCTCCAGACTTTGTCCATACCCATATAATTTGCTTTCTATAGCATACAGTTCTTTATTCACCAGTAAAGATGTAGATATATACATTTATAGATATATGGCTATATAATAGCTATTACATAATAATAGTGATAAAAACTCATTTTTTAGAATTTTTCATATCAACAAAAAGGGAATAAATAATATATTTTATCGATTCAGCTTTAAATAGTTGGCATAAAATCCCATACTTGTTATAAATGAAAATTAAATGTTTACTCACTTATCTCAAATGTTTCTGTGAGCTAGGCACTGCACTAGTCCTGAAAATGAAAATTCTATTTTTAAACACTCCCTCTTTCGATGAACATTCATGTTATCACTATAATATACATTGAGATATGAACAAAGTGTTTTGCTGACACGATATTCACTCATGCCACTTGAGAGGTGAGGATGAGGGTAGGGGAAGCCTGGAAAAACTAAAGAACAACTTCTACATGAAGAAAAATTGAAATAGAACCCAAATAGTAACTATGAACCTTAAGAGTCCAGAATCATAGGAAGCATTTTAAAAAATTAGCCTAAGACAACCCAAGAGAGGTCGACATTAGCCAATTCACCAATTCAACACTTGAATCAATGTTATTTACAGAAAGTGTTCCCAGTCCCCTAAGATTGCAATACTGCATTTACTCATAATACCTTTTTGAAACTCATCACAAATGAGGCATTGACTTTCTGAAATGCAATTCTTCAGTTTCTGAAGATTATTTAGTCTCCTCGATGAGGTTTCAATAGCTCTAGTGTCTCTGTATGCTTAGTAAAGTGGCCAAAGAAACATCAAGCAAGCTAATAAGAGCAAAGGATACCTCCCTTTACGATCTTCAAAAATATAGGTACTAGTTTAGGTAGAGCAGTAAACTAATGCAGTTTTGTGAAAACATTGATTCCCTGCAAGATATAACCTATAAAATAATATTGTTTTCCTAATTCATTAGGTCAAACACAAGGATCATAGCCCCTGCTACAGCTATCAATGGCTGTCAGAAGAAAATGAAGAAGCTTATCACACTGCTAATCGTGTATTCTCCCCGAGCAAGAGCTTTGTCCACCTTGAGCCTTTGCCTCGTGAGCTGCCCTGTGGCCACACTCAGACACTCAAAGCACATTATGTTCTGAAGGGACAGGTCCTACAGGAGCTGAAGGAGCTCTCATTCTATTACCTGGTGAGAAGGAAAGCCATCTCATTGACAAAAGTTCTCTGGGGGGCAAGGATTTATAAAAGTCTTTAGACATCACTCCTTTGAAAGTCAGTTTCTCTTGAAAGTTTGACTTCTCCTAGGGCTAATTTTGCAATAAAAAAAAAAAAAAAAGCATATCACATGGAGGGCAAGACTGGTGGTAAGATCTCTGTCAAGAAAATTAAATTCCTTTTCATTTCCCTTTTTTTTCAGATAATGGCGAAGGGAGGCATTGTTCGAACTGGGTCTCATGTACTGCCTGTGGAGCAGGGAGACAGTGAGTATTTCTGTGATTCCACATTCCTGCCCTATTCTGACACATTCGCCCTTACATTGCAGAGATACCATGAATGGTTTCAAATAAAGACAGGTAACTTCCATCTAACTCAATAAAGAAGCTGAGAAGGGAATGCAACATTTCTTTTATTCACCCTTTATCAAACATTTATTTTCTTTTCCTTCAGCATATTCTGTTCAGATTATTTAAAATGTACATGTAGCAGTTTTATAATCTATGCTTACTCCAAATTTTCAAACCATAAATATTCATGGATCATCAAAATGTCATTCAAAATTGTTTTAATCAATGAAGAGAAGGTAAAATTTTGGACTGCCTTTTATATACTAGGTCTTGTGCAAAGTGATTTTTATTTTTATATCATTTTTCCTTTTCAAAGATAGTGATGGTATATGAAGAGTTTAATCAGGTTCATCCACCATTGAATTGGATTCTCCCCATGAACAAATATGGAACAATATAAATCTCTGATGGTTTCTTCTATTCTGTGGAAGTCTAAAAGATCATTTACTAGAAAACTACTCTTTTGTTGCCTTTTTATAGCAACACAGAAGCACCATAAGTAGACACAGAAGTTTAATGCAACCTCTAAAGAATCTACATAGACATCAGCAAAAAAAAAAAAAAAAACTACTTCCAAAGGATCACAATGCTCCTCTTAAGAAATATAGAATGTTTTGTTCATAGAAGGTTAAGAGGATATAAGGATAAATACAATATGTTAAGCTTTTACTATTATAACTCACAACTTAGTTTCTATTTCCCTTCTCTAATGTGAAGTCTAGATGAAATGGTAGCCAAGTGGATGTCTCCACACTCTTAGCATCAGAACTTTATATAGGTGAGCTAAAAGTAAAAATTAGTGAGAAACCATGATTTAAGAGAGAAAAGAGAGCTTTACAAAGGTTTTTTCTAAAGCTAGAGTTCTTAGAGATACAGAGTTCTTAGAGACAGTCGTCGATTTACTACATATTGTTTATAACACCTATTATACCTACTAATAGAAACAATCATTAACCAGACCAGGTTCCTAAATGGCTTTGGGCAGTATGAAATTTTCATTTTAACCCTGAGGAGATGTCTAGCCCATGATCACTTTCTCATTCTCTCTGTGCTGCAGTGAAAGGTCATTTTTCTGTGTCGGTCCCCGTGGAGTCGGACCTTGTTCCTATTGCTCGATTGCTCATCTATGCCATTTTACCTGATGGGGAAGTGGTGGGGGATTCTGCGAAATATGAGATTGAAAATTGTCTGGCCAACAAGGTGGGTGTTTCATATCATAAATTTTTTAACATTAAAACTAGAAGTTACTATTGTTATCAATTATTTTCTACATGTGAACATTGGGACCAAAGGGATTAAATAAATTCTGCAGAGAATTTCAGCAAGGAAATGGTAGAGTCACACTACGAAGCCATGTCATTTGACTCCTAGCTTGTTCCTTTTTTCTATGAGGAGATGTTGGGAAATATGTAAGCAAGTTTTTAACTACTAAAGAGCCAAAAGAAAAATACAGGAACAGCTAGAATCATTTGCATTCTACATGCAGTTAATGAACACTTCACCATGTTTCAAAGGTAATAATGGCATCTCAAATTTAGTAAGTTATAAGATTAGAAATCACTATAATGGTCCAACTGATTCTTGCAAATCAGAGTAAATTGTTGGGGACAAAAAAGCCTCAAGCCTTACATAGTGCCAACCACTGCAAATTCAAACAAAGTGATTATGCACTGAATGAGAGCAGCACTCAGAAAATGCTGGTGAATGCATAGCTAAATTGGGAAATTTGTTTTTCTGACCTTTCTCCTCAATTCCACAGGTGGATTTGAGCTTCAGCCCAGCACAAAGTCTTCCAGCCTCACATGCCCACCTGCGCGTCACAGCTTCTCCTCAGTCCCTCTGTGCCCTTCGTGCAGTGGACCAAAGTGTGCTGCTCATGAAACCTGAGGCAGAGCTCTCCCCGTCCTCGGTGAGTCCCTCAGCCTCGGGGGTCTGGAAGAGCCAGGCAAAGGTCTCCAGGCAAGAAGAAATGCCTGAGTAGGACAGGTTCTAGTACAATTATATTTATTTAGGAGTGAATTGTTTTGAGCTCTTTTATGTATACTTTTTTTGGTAAAGATATTTCATATGAATATAGATAGTTGCATAGGTGATAGATAGATAGATAGATAGATAGATAGATAGATAGATAGATAGATAGATAGACCATCAGACAGATGATAGATACGTGTGTACATAAATATATACATACAGATAACATTATACACCATCCCAAGTCCCCGAAATCCTAGAACTCTGTGAAATCAATAAATAATAGGAGTTTTCAAACACGTTTTAACATTTTGAAAAGCCTAACAAAATGATATGTTTACCTGCACTAAGACTGCACAGGCTAAAGGAAGTGTCAGATTCCTATTTTTGTAAGAATTATATCAATTGAAATATTGAATGTCCTAAGAAGAACATAATTTCAGAAAGAAGATATGGATTGTCTCTGATGAGTAAAAATTAGGGGAAAAAATGATTTACTATATGATAACTTATATTAATAAATAAAATCTTTTAAAATTGGGTTAACAGAAAAAATAGAAAAAGTGCATGCTGGAGTGGAACAATAAGAAACTACTTAACAACATGTACTAATAGTCATTTGTTGATATCCTCAAATGTTCAATATGAGGTCAAATGGAATAATCTCTTACTAAAGTTTTTTACCATCAAAATTTTACAAAGAGAAAATTATATTTTTACTTTCCTAAAAGGAGAACTTATAAGAAAAGATTTATTACCTTTTGATCCTTCCAGTAGGATTTAATTGAAAATATTGTAATAATTCTAAGGCAGTACTGAGTACATTTCAATAGTGGGAGCAAAGGGATATGTGGAAAAATAACACTAATATTTTGTGTTTTATAACATAATTTTATAGTTCTCAAGGTTTTGGGGTTTTTTTTAATTACAACAACCCTGGTGGATAGATGAGGCAGAAAATCCTATTAATTTGTTAATAATAAAACAAAAGCTTTCAAGAACTTAATTGTAGACCTGTGTTAGAACTCTAGTCTCTCTCAATCTTTGAAAGTGTTTTACTAATGAAACACTTTGTTACAAGTAGCATAAACAAATCATTCAACACATATTTATTTAGTGCCTACTATGTCCTAGATGTGCCTACTGTGTATTGAAGTTCTGGAGATCTAGTAGCGAACTAATGGAAAGACAAAAGTTTATACTCTCATGAAAATTACATTTCCATAGATGAGACAGATAATAATTATGTAATATGCTTTGGAGAAAAATAAGCAGAAAGGAGAAATGGAAAATAGTAAGAGGGAGCTGCCTTTGAGAAAGTATTTAATTTCATTACACTACTCACTTTGCAAATCTAGTCTTATCAATCGATGTTAAACTCTTATTAATATAATACAGTGCACCTATCAGCATTTTTATGCTTGCCTTAGTCTTCAAATAAATTTGAAAGCATTATATCCAGTATTTTGCAGTTTAAGTTTTACATATTTGTAAAGATCTGGAGCATTTTGTTCCCATGAATAATACCTAAGGAAATACTATCCTGTTCTATATGGCAGATGTATACTTATTCATGTGAGTCAGCTGTTAACCACAAGGTAGAGACAAAACAATCATTTTATTCTATCACATTAAAGCTTCATACAATGTTTCAAATATAGGGAATCTCCATTACTCTTAATAAAGTTTTACTTCATTCTAGTATGACGTCTAAGTTTTGCCTCTGTGTAACAAAGTATTATGATCTTTGCTTAGATAAGAATGTTGTAGATTTTTCCCCTAAAATTATTAAAAATTTTCAAAATCATCTTCCCTCTAAATTTCTGAAGCAACAGAGACACTCAAAGACTGATGATTATTCTTTTTTTTTCCCCTTGCACTGAAAATATCACAAATCAATTTGTTCTTTTGTTCTTTGCATTTGTACAGGTTTATAACCTACTACCAGTAAAAGACCTCACTGGTTTCCCTGAAAGTTTGAATCAACAGGAGGAAGATGATGGAGACTGTGTCAATCGCCATGTCTATATAGATGGAATCATCTATTCCCCAGTGTCAACTACAAATGAAAAAGATATGTATAGCTTCCTACAGGTAAATTCCTTATATTGTAGATGGTCATCTCTTAAGGTTCAAAAATATTATATATTAAAAAATTATTTATTTTAATGCCTTTATATCATAGTTGAGGGTAATGGAACACAAAAAGGTCAAGTGACTTCTCCAAGGCCACCAATGAGATCTACTAATAGCAAAGAGCCAGTATTGTAACTTTTCAGACTATTATTCAAGTTTTCTTCTTTTTGCTGAAATTTATTGCCTTATTAAAATAATGACTGTTGAGTTTTAAAAACAGAATGAAATTACCTCTAAATGTATGCCAATATCCCTTATACAGATTCGAACATTAAAAGTTTAATATTAAGCTAATCAAAATTGTTGATTCAGTGAAAAAAAGTATGTGCCTATATATTTTTATGATCTTTATGTACTGATTAAGTGATAATTTTCTTCACAGGATATGGGCTTAAAGGTATTTACCAACTCAAAGATTCATAAACCTAAAGTATGTTCACAACATCAGTTCCATCCAGTGGCAAAATCTCAAAGACTGTTAGATTTTTCAGGTAAAAAAATAATAATAAAAATTAATTACCTAATATATTGAACCAAATCAAAAAAAAATTTTAAGATAAAATGTAATAAAATTAACAAAAAGAGGATTCATGATTCAGATATATTAAGATTCTTGGATCAAGGTCACATAGCAAGACAAACCTCAAAATTCTGATTGTGTCAAGCCCCACCATAGACAAAGCTGGAAGGAATACAAGGCAGATTGTGAAGTGTTAGAAGAGAGTATAGTTATGCAAAGTAAAAGATTACTTCTGATTGAGGAATCAGGAAAGCCAGTCATAAAGAATCTGTATCTAGTGAATAAAGATATGTGGAGTTGAAAAGGGAAGAGAAAGTTTCCAGACACAGGATCAGTGTAAACAGAAATAGAAGTGTTCACAAGTAGGACTACATTCTCACCAGTCAAGTGAAGAAACTCTTTAACTTCTCCCAAAACATCAGCCAATATTCATGTTGAAATTACACTTGTTTGTCAATGATATGGACTACTTCTTTGATGAGTCAGGTAGTAATCAAGCATTTATTTACAGCCTGATGTTATCAAATCATGGTTGAATGTAGTTGAGTACAAACCAAAGAGTTAAAAATGAGAAAAACATTCAGGGAGAATCAATTGTCTATATGGAATTTAAATGAATATTATTATATATTTTTATTATTATTTATAATTTTTATTCTATAATTCTTTATCAGTAAGATTTATAGTAAACTTATGTATGTACAAATATATGTATGCGTATTTTTCCAGAGAGCTGGTTGTTAAAATATTTACCAGCACACCAGGAACAGAAGGTAAATAGGGTAAGAGATACTAACTCTGATCTCCTGACACATATGGGAATAAAGAACTTTTTCATCCTCTCTTCTTTCACTCCTGTAAACTGTTTCTCAAACCCACTGTCATAATGTCTGGGTATGATTTTTTTTGCTCCCACAGAGGAACATGCCAAATGAAAACTTTGACTTTTTCCCTTTTCTCACCCCATGTCATAGAACTCTCCACTTGCACAATGTGTAATAGCCACAGAAAACTCTCTCACAGACAATCCAAGTCTCTTTCTGCCTCTAGGTCTCCATATTCTCTGTTTGTGACTCTCTGCCCCCACCTCACTCCTAGCTTATTTTAACACTTCAGAATTCAGCTGAAACATTACATCCTCAAGGAAGCCTTCCCTTAACACCCGAGTGTCCTGTCCTGGTTCCTATTTCATCACCCTATTTATTTCTTTTACAGCACTTATTATAATCTCTCGTAAACATTATCTTTATATTTATTGTTTCTCTCTCCTTCCTCACTTACCATAGATGGACTTAGAAGAGCCCATGATTTTATAGCGCACGTTCCAGAGCCTCTCACAGAGACGGTGCGAAAGTACTTCCCTGAAACATGGATCTGGGACTTGGTGGTAGTGGAGTAAGTAACTTTCTTTAAATATAAAACGCAACGATATAGATTCCTCAGAATTTTCCATTTCTGGCTAATATTTCAAATTCTAAATTTTTCTTTTAGACACATTGCTATTTTCAGGAGAGATTTTTTTAACTTTTTAAAAATTAAGTTTATTGGGGTAACATTGGTTAATATATAATTTTCAGGTGTACGTTATAATTGGACAGCTGTATATTCTATTGTGTGTTCAGCACCCAAAGTCCAGTTTCCTTCAGATACCATATATTTGATCCCCTTTACCCACTTCACCCTCTCCCTAAACCCTATATTTGACCCCCTTTACCCCATCTATCTCCCCGCTCCTCCCCCACTCCCTACCCTCTGGTAACCACTAGTCAATTTCCATGTCCCTAAGTCTATGTTTGTCCTGTTCATTTGTTGCTTTTAGGTTTATATCCTACATATAAGTGATATCATGTGGTTTTCAACTTTTTCGGTCTGGCTTATTTCGCTTAGCATGATTATCTTGAGGTCCATCCATGTTGTCACGAATGGCAGCATTTTATCTCTTCTTATGACCGAGTAATATTCCATTGTATATATGTGCCATAGCTTTTTTATCCATATCATCTATCATAGGACACTTTGGTTGCTTCCATGTCCTGGCCACTGTGAATAATGCTGCTATGAACATTGGTGTGCAAATATCTTTTTGG
>NW_006437736.1:14496209-14532375 GCF_000325575.1 Pteropus alecto | reverse complement strand
GGTTTTTTTTTTTTTTTCCAGAAAGAAGATTTATTATATAAAAGTGTCTCTTTATCCTGTTGCAGAGAAGGTGCTTTTCTTTTGGTTTCCATTAGGTGGCGTCTAAGCCTCTTGGATCCCTGCTTTATATAAAGCCTTATAATGCCTTTTTATTTTCTTACAGATATTTAATCATGCTCACTACCCTCAGTTTCAGTCTCTGTCAGTCTCAGCGACAGTCTGAGCTGAGTTTGCTCAGATTCCCCTGGGGCTCCGCAGAGTTCGATCTCAGAGGATATGGGGGGAGGGCCCCTCTGGGTTGGGAGTTGGGGCCTGCAGCTCAGCCTCCGTTTAGCAACCAAGGTCAGTAAAAATCAACTGCTGTTTTTCTGCTGTCCCATTTCTCTGCCTTCTGCCCTGATGACCGGGCCCTGCCTCCAGCTGCATGGAACTCACAACTCTCCCAGGCAAGACTGTTCAGGGAACTCGCCACACCTTCTCCCCTGCCCCTCCTTCTACAGGGAGCTCAGGCTGCGAGAGGCAGCTTCTTTTTTTCTCCCAGTCTATTGCCCGACATCCGGGGTTCTGACCTGTTGTAGCTCTTATGCGTAGATCCCATGCTCAGACATGCCGGTGTGCAGTTTGGGTGTTTTTTGTTGAGTTTTATATGTTCAGTTTATTGTTGTCGTCTAAGCCTCTTGGATCCCTGCTTTATATAAAGCCTTATAATGCCTTTTTATTTTCTTATAGATATTTAATCATGCTCACTACCCTCAGTTTCAGTCTCTGTCAGTCTCAGCGACAGTCTCAGTTTGCTCAGATTCCCCTGGGGCTCCGCAGAGTTCGATCTCAGAGGATATGGGGGGAGGGCCCCTCTGGGTTGGGAGTTGGGGCCTGCAGCTCAGCCTCCGTTTAGCAACCAAGGTCAGTAAAAATCAACTGCTGTTTTTCTGCTGTCCCATTTCTCTGCCTTCTGCCCTGATGACCGGGCCCTGCCTCCAGCTGCATGGAACTCACAACTCTCCCAGGCAAGACTGTTCAGGGAACTCGCCACACCTTCTCCCCTGCCCCTCCTTCTACAGGGAGCTCAGGCTGCGAGAGGCAGCTTCTTTGTTTCTCCCAGTCTACTGCCCGACATCCGGGGTTCTGACCTGTTGTAGCTCTTATGCGTAGATCCCATGCTCAGACATGCCGGTGTGCAGTTTGGGTGTTTTTTGTTGAGTTTTATATGTTCAGTTTATTGTTGTTTCACGGGGAGAGATCTGGGGACATCTCTCACTGCGCCATGTTTCTCCAAATCTTCCTTCAGGAGAGAGTTAACATAAATACTTCTGCTATGAATTCTCACTAATCTTATTGTATCAGAGCTAAGAAATTTTGCACAAATTTAATTCTAAGATTTCCAGAAAATGGGCATAAGGACTAAAAATAACCAAACACTGCGTGGTTTAACACCTATAAAAGTTTCTTTACCGGTCATTGACCTTGAGTTAAACACAGAATCAGTCAGGCCAACTACACACAGTAGTAGTAGAATCAAAAATTATAAACCTGCCCTCAGTGGAACAATATTTTAAAGAGAAAAATTTAAGAACCATCTCAAGTTACATATTTAGTTTCTAACTATATTGTCTATAATAGATTATACTACAGCTATATTTCTATAGGAGATTCTGATACAGACTAGAATAGAAAACAGTCAGAGTTGGAAGAAAAGGAGTTATACATTCCCAATTTAAGCCTTGTTTATACTCACCATTATTGGTATTTCTACTGAGTGCAACCAAGTTATGAATAGAATTATTTGTAGGGCTTATTTAACTGCTTACTTCTTGTTCTTTACATTGCTATCCTCCCCAGCTCCTCAGGTGTGGCTGAAGTAGGATTAACAGTCCCTGATACCATCACTGAGTGGAAGGCAGGGGCTCTCTGCCTATCCAATGACACTGGACTTGGTCTCTCTCTTCCGGCCTCTCTCCGAGTCTTCCAGCCCTTCTTTGTAGAGCTCACAATGCCCTACTCTGTGATCCGTGGAGAGGCCTTCACACTCAAGGCCACTGTCCTAAACTACCTTCCCAAATGCATCCGGGTAAGGACCTCTCTTTCTTAAACTGAGCACAAGTTTAATTAAATTAAAAATTGCATTCTTAGGAATATTAACAAACTCCTGTGTGCAAAATGTACTCAGCAGGAGAATAGTATCAGAGATATTGATATGTACATTCATAACTATGGTTGCTGATATCTCCAAATACCAGATACAACTTAAAATAAGTTTTTGACCCTTATCACAACTTTCTAAGATTAGGAAGTTTGTGTAGTATGAAGAATTCTGACATGGATGACAAAAATCGTTAGGCTCCATTTTCATGGCTTAGATTCTTCAAGGTTTCAAAATCCACATTCCTATATATTTAACTTTTCATGTATTATTAATTACATTATTTAAAAATTATTTGGGAGCATCTTACCCCTGTTTAAACCATAACTCTTTATAAATTTTGTATATTCTGCTGGGAAAGCTGAGAGAACAGTCAGGATTCCAGACCAAACAAGTGGTGCTTCCACAGGCAACATGCCATCATGACTTTTCCTCACCTGTGGTCCCACTGCATGAAAGAGCAGATTATAACAAAACACTAGTATTTAGAGGTCAAATCTGCCTACAATGTACTAGGCCTTCATTTATATCATATTAGATATTAGGCAACCTAAAACTAACCAATCCTCCAATATACTTTATTTTAAGCCATTCTTCCTTTGGTCCCCTTTTTCCTCTGATCTCTTTGTCTCTGTCTCACATGTGGTTTCAGGTCAGTGTACAGCTAGAAGCCTCTCCTCTATTCCTAGCTGTGCCAGGAGAGAAGGAACAAGAGTCTCACTGCATCTGTGGAAATGGCCGACAAACTGTGTCCTGGGCAGTAACTCCAAAGTCACTAGGTGAGGGTCAGTCTCCTAGAAACTACTCAATCCTATTCAAGGATTGTATATCACTGGGATCTTTATATCCAGTTCTACTTCCCTCAGGCAATGCTACCCCCACCTCCACAGATGGTAGAATTTTTTTCTTTGTTCTTATTCTAGGATGTCTAGAAGGATATTTCCACTTCCCTCACCTTCATTTCTACCTTGAATGCTCAGTATCATTCTTCTCTAGTTTATGCTGCTTCCATTTCTGCTCCTGTGTTTTTATAAAACCAAAAAAAGGGGGAGAGGGTTACAGATTATTTATAAATGTTGTAGTTTAGAGGTATGGAGGAAATGGGAAATGGTGCTCATCTCTATTGGTCCTTTTTTCAGGGAGTGTGAATTTTACTGTGAGCGCAGAGGCTCTGCAGTCTCAAGAACTGTGTGGGACTGAGGTAGCTGTGGTCCCTGAATATGGAAAAAAAGACACAATTATCAAGTCCCTTTTGGTTGAAGTAAGTAATCTTGCCTATTGTCCAGGTCATAATGAGTCAATAAAAACAATGATGAGTCCAGTTGACTTTCTAACTTTTAGGTAAGGAGGGCTAAATAATACATTATCGTAATATTATTTTATAGATATATAATCTGTATTTGTCTCTATCTCTGTCTCCCCATCTCTGTCTGTCTCTCTCTATTTTGTCATTTTCCCTTCACTTTCTCATCTATCAACCTGTCTCCTTCATATTGCTCATAGAATTTATTTGTATAATATATTTGAAAATCAGTTCCAATTCTTCTCTTTACTATCAAGACATTTATGGTTCCCCTATCATTACACATGTCCTGAAAGTCAATCCATTCTCACCTCTAACTTTTCTTTCCACTTAAAGCCTGAAGGGTTAGAGAAGGAGGCAACATTCAACTACCTGCTCTGTCCATCAGGTAAGAGTCAGCCTTCATAATTCAAATAACATTGACTAAAGTTCATATAACATTTAAAATTCAAAGAATTTTATACATTATTTCTACATTTTCTCTATGAGGTAAGTAGAACCCAAAGAATCATAATCTGCTAGACAAATGAGAAAATTCATCTTAGAGAGGTCACGTAATTTGATCAGAACAGGATCACTAGCTCATGCATTCTGAATCTTTTTTTTCTTACAGCACCTATGCAAACCCAAAAATATCTTTCTGACCAGTGTATGATGTGGTTAAAGGTAGAAAGTGGGTAGAATGAGAATATCTCCAAGAGGATATTTCTTTGAATATTTAGTAATAGAATATATATGGGTAGCCAAATTCAGGCCACTCCACCACTGAGTTTTGTATAACAAATAGCATTTGATAATGGGACCATGCTATTTCCCAAAGAAAAAGTTTTCATAGACTGTATTATTACTGTCGTATTGATATTTGTTTGATGCCAATCTTGTACCTAATGCTCTATCAGTCATTTGTTAGGGACTAAAGAAGCTTACAGTAAAAGATATAACTTTATCTTGGTGAATTTTCTAGTCTAAATAAAAAGACTTATAGAAATTTGGTACACTAAGAAATTTATCAACACAAAGTGTTCTCGCCTCAAATCGATGTCAAATCAACATCATTCATGTTGTTTGCCTTTCTGTCTACCTACTAATTTCTGTTCACTCTTATTTTTATATTGTCAAGACTCAAAATATGTAAAATATGTTCTAAAAACATAATTGCCTGGTTGTTTAGCCATATTTCTACATTTAAGTAAACTTAATATTAACACCACATCTTTTTATCATGTTTCTCCTCCAATTCTGAGTTCTTCATTTTGATTTATGTTGAGTCTAGAAGTAATCATCAATTAGTTTTATTAAAATTAATTTTAATTACCCATGTGATACAAAAATACATTCTCCTTTAAAAAACAAAACAGTTCTTCATATGAAAAGCTAATGTCACCCCCTACAGTCTTTTTCAAAACTTTAATGATCATCTATGGATGTTTATAAATAATATGTGTAGATGAATTTCTTTGTCTATATATGATTTATATGCATGGAATAAGTTTCACTCTATAACTTGCTTCTTTTATACTCAGGAACTTGTCTTAGAAATTTATCCATGTTAAATTATAAATCTAGGTAATTCCTCTTAGTTCTCTTTAATTCCATACTATCAATATGTCACAGTTCTGCTTGGTTCTTTAGCCATTCCCAAATTGGTTTTTCTAACTATTTGTCAGAATGAATGAATTTCTGAATTACATGCATGCATGCATGCATATATACACACATACATACATATATTCATACATACATAAATGCAGGTCTCTTTGTGTACATATGCAAGTATATTTAAGGTAGATACCAAAATATAAAATTACTAATTAAGAATCGGTAAGTATATTCTTAGTTTTAATAGAACTAAAAAATTCTCACTTTATTATTTAAATGTTTATAGTGCCACCAGTTTATATTCCCTGTGATGATTATCATCATCTGTTACCATCTAAATTTTTAATTTTTACCAAAAATTTGGATGAAACAATATATTGTTTTAACTTAAATTTCTCTAATCACAAGTTAGGATGAGCTTATTTTTGCATATTTATGAATTGCTTTCATATCGTTTGACTCTCTGTTGGAGTAGTTTGTCTTTTTTTTGCTTCAGCCAAATGACACTGAATCTTTATTGACAAAGTCACAAATATTTTATTTCACTTGCTAATTTGTCTTTTTACTTTGCTTATGGCATGTTTTCTTGCAAAAGTTTTTTTTTTTTTTTGGAAAGTAAGGTTTTTTTTGACATACAACTATGTAGGTATTTAATACATAATTATATTATGTATTAATTATATGATTAAACTTAAATTTAATTACATGACCATGTGTAATTATTATAATTAATAAAACATAAAATATACAACTTGACGAATTTGGAGATTTAAGTATTCACTGGTGAAATTATCACCATAACCTACATATTAAAAACCAGACAATTAAAAGAGAGACAACTTTTCAGAAGCTTAGGTGTAAGGCATAGTTCTGACTTCTTGGTCTTAGAGCTCTTCAGGATGATTTATAGCAGAAATAATTTTCATTATAATTGGTTTGTTTCGTTCTCTAGGTGCTGAGGTGCCTGAACAATTATCACTGAAGCTGCCACCAAATGTGGTAGAAGACTCTGCCCGAGCCTCTTTCTCAGTTTTAGGTGAGTCTCCAGCCCTAGTAGACTATTCTACTACATTTCTTTTTCATAAATAAGTTTTCAAAAGAACAACTATAATTTTAACATCTTTCCTCTCTCTTTTTTTTAGGCTTGTTTATGGCTTCCAATAATACTTTTTGTCCCTGAAAGATTTATCTTTCCTAAAAATTCTTATTTCTTTGCCTCAGCTAATAATTTATTTCTTTTTAATGATTCTGATAGGTTATATAATCTATATGCTTTATGACTTCTCATCTCTCCCACTCCCTAGGAGACATATTAGGCTCTGCCATGCAAAACACGCAAAATCTCCTTCGAATGCCCTATGGCTGTGGAGAGCAGAATATGGTCCTCTTTGCTCCTAACATCTATGTTCTGGATTATCTAAATAAAACACAGCAGCTGACTCCAGAGGTCAAGTCCAAGGCCATTGGTTATCTCAACACTGGTGAGTGATTGAATAAGTGAGTAAAAAGTTCACAGTATTACTTTAACAATAAATTCGATTTCCCAAACATTACTTATCAATATTATGTTACATTAGCTTATCATACTATGATAATTACCGTGATAAGAAAACTATGACAGTTCATTTTATAGTACCTATCCAGTGTCCAAACTCCAATAAAATATTTAAGACTCAGAACCTTCTAATATATGACAGCAAAATTTAGGAAACAACACAAGAGAGACCATGGCATTTTGGTATTTCTCTGGCTACAGCATGTATAACCAGTCATGTTGTATCATTAACTTTTCATTCCAGGTTACCAGAGACAGTTGAACTACAAGCATTATGATGGTTCCTATAGCACCTTTGGGGAGAAATATGGCAGGAGCGCAGGCAATACCTGGTAAGGAAGAGTTTTTTGAGCTCCCATTTTTGTGCCAGCTTATTTACATATATTATCATAATTATATTCACAGTAACTCTACTAGATACATACTATTAAACCTATAGTTGGTTTTACTAGACAAATCAACCAAGATTAGCAAGGAAATGAGCAGAAAAGCTGAGATTCAAATACATATAAGTCACATTTTTTCTCCAAATTCATCCTGTTAATAATCCATCATAGTATTCTTTCTAAACTAGCTATTTTTTCTAAAATAATTTCTCTAACCATGAGGTTTTTTTGTTTTGTTTTTTTTTAATGATATGGTTTTAACAGACATATCATATAACTTCTAGATAAACCATGTTCACTTCAGGTTATATTATGTTCTTTAGATCATACTCATCTTGATTGAGAATAAATTCACCAATAGGAAGAAAGAAATGAGTAGGGCCCAGTGATACATTGTTTTAAAATCCATACAGTAAATCAATATTAGAGGTTGTTATTGCATGTAAGAGCTGTATATGAAAAGATTCTGCTATCTACAGAAGAAAATCTTTAAAGAGAAGGAAAATTTAAAGCCTAACTAAAATAAGTAAAAAAAAAAAAAAAGGAAGATTTAAAGCCTAACTAAAATAAGTAAAAAAAAAGTATTTGGACTCTTTGTAGCAAAGAGGAAGTGCATCAGCAAGGAAATACTAGATCTAGCAGGTTAATCAAGTAGTCTGAAGGAGATGGAGCTTTTAGTACACAAGCATTCCTTTTAGATGACTTATATTAATGTAAGAAGTGTCCCAAGAAGCCTGTTGCTGTGAAGTAGTTATAAAACTATTGTAACAACGTAAATGTCATCACTTCCTCCCCCTTCAGGCTTACTGCCTTTGTACTGAAGACTTTTGCCCAGGCTCAAACTTACATCTTCATTGATGAAACACACATTAACCAAGCCCTCACCTGGCTCTCCCGAAAACAGAAGGACAATGGCTGTTTCAGAAGTTCTGGGTCGCTGCTCAACAATGCCATTAAGGTGAAGTGTTCTCAGCACTATCTTTGATTTGTCCATTATCATGTGTACAAGGATGAGGAAAGGAAGTAATAACATAGTAATTCTTTAGGGAAGGTATCAGAAGAAAATTTAACCTGATAGCACCAATAAAGAGGAGATGCCTCTTAGGCCGATTATGATATTTTGCCCCATCGGAATAAATATGGGTAAGGATAAATTCCATGACATAACAGAAAATAAAGAACTGGTTAAGAGCCTTCTCAGAAGTTAAATTACTCAAGTCTCCCTCTCTCACTCCTATTTACAGGGTGGAGTAGAAGATGAAGAGACCCTCTCTGCCTACATAACCATTGCCCTTCTGGAGATCCCTCTTCCCATCACTGTAGGTATCACTTCCTTCTCCTGCTGCAGCTTAGTTCTATATGCAATGAAACCACTGATCTGCTGTTTGAAATATCACCTAATAAAAGCCAAGTGTCAGCTTTCCTCCTGTGCTACGCCAATGCTTCCCAAATCAAGAGAATTTGGTCAATCCATGAAGAAAGATTTTCACTTTCCCTGTGAGGCCCCTAGGCTATACACCCCACCACACACACACACACACACACACACACACACACACACACACACACACGCACACACTGAACTCTAAAGATTTGGCCTATATTTCTACCTTATGAATGTGAGAATAACAGATAAAAAATACTATTCTCTCTATCCGTGAATGAGGCTAGATGGACAAATGCATTTTAAAACCTTCCTTACCTTCTATACTACTCTTTATGTGTTTACCTGGAAATGCCAGCCTCTCTGTTCACAGAGCTCTCAGTTCCCTTCTTGTTCTCCCTTCACAGCACCCTGTTGTCCGCAATGCCATATTCTGTCTGGAGTCAGCCTGGAAGTCTGCAAAGGAAGGACCTCATGGAAGCCATGTCTACACCAAGGCACTATTGGCCTATGCATTTGCCCTGGCAGGTAACCAGGAAAAAAGGAGCGAAGTACTCAAGTCACTTAACGAGGAAGCAGTGAAGGAAGGTGAGAGAGAGCACACCTGAAATCTTTCTCCCACCCCATATTCTCTATATCAAGTACTACTATATTGCAAAAATCCCCTACGCCTACCTCCCGTGATCCCTTCCCCTCTCTCTTTTTGTCTATATCATTATAAAATCTAGGATTTCTTAATCAAGTCACACATCAAAACCTAAGAGGCAGTATATTATAGTAGTGAGAAGCTTGGCCTCTGGAGACCAGTTCCTATGTGACTACGTTTCTAAAATGTATAACCTATATGACTTTGAGCAGGTCACTTAACTTGTCTGTGATTCAGTTCCTTCATCAGTAAAGTGGGAATAATAATATATTTACCTCATAGCATTGTTGTCAAAGTTAAGTGAGTTAATACATGTAAAGCATTTAGTAGAGTATATGGCACATAGTTAAGTGCTATGAAAGTACGAGCTTCTATGATTAAGATATCAGTTCTTAATATATATCCAACCATTACCTGGTACATCATATCATCTAAAACATAAGAAAGGATTGAAGGAAGTAATCTTAGGAATAAATTCTAATATTTTATGCTCATTTGACAAGACCGATAATGTTGACAAAGTTATTCATATTCACACAATACTTCTATGTAAACAATGGTCTGTATGGGGGGGGAGAAATAGAAAATAAGATGTTAATAATAATAAGGCATCTGATAAAACATATTCTACTTTTCTCCCTTAACAGTGTCATTAATTGTTTATTCTTAAATTTGTATTGGGAAATATTTCAAATATACAAAAAGGCATAAAGAATAATTAGCAAACACCTTTACACCTCCCTCCCAGCTTAAAAAATAAAATATTACAAATGTAGGAAAAATTTTTTGTGTACCATCCCCAAAGGTAATCATTATCCTGAATTTGTCATTACAATTTCCATGGGGTTCTTTATATTTTCACTGGAGATGTAGCCCTGAATAATATTCAAAATTTTACATTTTTTTATCTTTAGATAAGCTGTATCATAGTTTTGATTATTTCTACTTCTTGTGTTTTTCTTTGTTTGTTTGCCCTTTGTTTTTTAAGTTCAACATTATGCTGATAGTAGTCCCCTATGTGGGTGCCTATAACTAATTCATTAATTTTAATCGATGCATAATATATTACAAATACATAAAAGGGTCATAATTTATATAGCGAAATTCTCCTCATGGGATCTTTCTTGTTTCTTATTTGTTGCTATAGCAAACCATGCTGCAATGAATGCATACGTGATGGATAACATCAGAAATAGGAAATTACCACCACTAGTGAGAACCTGCTCTGTTATTTTGCACCCCTACCAACCCAACTATAGCATCTATTTGAAAATTTAGACAGCTATTGGCTTCAGACTCCAGCGATATTATCTGCCTTAGCCTGACTGAAACAAACCACACTTAGATTTACATAGAAGGAAAAGCATCTAGATAAGGTTCAAAAGATCATAATAGGAATGCAATTCTCACTTCAGCTCTGACTTGAGTACTTTCACCTTAAATTAAATGTGAATATGTAGTCACCTATAAATCTATTTTTGTCACTCCCAGATAATTCTGTCCACTGGACACGACCTCAGAAACCTAAGGCACCAGTGAAGCATTTTTACCAATCCCAGGCTCCCTCTGCTGAAGTGGAGATGACGTCCTATGTGCTTCTCGCTCACCTCACAGCCCAGCCTGCCCCAACCTCAGAGGAGCTGACTTCTGCATCGTACATTGTGAAGTGGATCATGAAGCAACAGAATTCCCAAGGGGGATTCTCCTCCACCCAGGTCTGTGGTTTGCCAGAACCCTTAGCTTCACCTTTGGTTATCAAAAGGTTTGAACAAGAACATATCCAAAAATAAAAAGTAAAGGTGAGAAAAACTTGAAATGAGGAAAATATTATTAGTTTTCAGAGATAGTGAGAAATAAGAGAAAATGAAAGTCAAAGAAAGCTAAAAAGAAAATGCGTAGAATTCTGGCATCCATCCCTGTGTTATTATCACAGTGTCTTCTTTCCAGTAACTCTACCTCCCTAAAGCAATAGTGGAGCACTACTATCAATAGCTGTGGCAGAATGAATTTTAAAACATGCCATTCTTTTGGAAGTTCTAAGTCCTTTTCGAACTGTTCTCAGGAACACTTTTCAAAATCCAATAATCTCTCTTTGCACATCTCTTCATTCTTAGGTCTCTTTTAACTGGTTTCTTTTAAAGCTGACATATTTCATGCTTCCTCTATCTACTTCTTAACATATGAACACTTGTTCATCAGGAGCATAAAGAGCTTTTTTCATGCAACCTCCTGAGCCTTACTACATAATTTTATATCTAAAAAACTCATCAATATATAGACAGCAAGAAGTTTCATCTTTAGAGGGTAAGAAAACGTGATAAAATACCATTGCATCCTTTTCCATTGTACATAATGTTTTATTTTTTCCATATGAATTGAAAAAGGTTAAATAATTTTGTTAGAATTGTTAGCGTTCATTTCTTGAAATATATTACTTAAAGTATGTCATCCAACATGATGCAATATATATGTATATACATATTTATATATAGGTATATTTACAATTTAACTTACTGCTAAATTGTACACCTGAAACTTACTGGATTTTGTTAACTAATGTCATCATAATAAAAAATAATAATAATAACAATAATAATTTTTTAAAAAAAATAAAAGGTATCATCCAGGTTCAGTGCTGATGAGAACTGAAAATATGAATATGAATAGGGAATTCAAGTTGGTAAAAAAAGGAGAGCCAAATATAAATGTCACTGAATCAAGGAGATAATTACAATTATTCTTTCCTTTGGAGAAACTGAAACATGAACCTTGATCATGGGTGCAAAAGACATTGGGTTCTTTCAGCACTGACCTCAGCAGCACAGTAGAATTTAATCTGGGGCAAGAGCCCAACTGAACTTTGGCTTTGAGATAGCAGGTATGACCAGTTGTCAAGATAGATATCTTAGGCTATAAGCTAATGTGAATAAATGATTATCATTCACATAGATTTTCTACATTTCATATCCCACATATATTAATAGAAAGAAAGAAATCAATTTTCTGAGAAATAAACTTTAGGGCATATAGTCTAACGCAGATATTTGAATGTTACGGTTCTGTCATCTATTGAAGGATTATAAGCAATATTAAAATGAGAATTCCACTATTTAAGTAGAGTAACAGGAAAAAGGAAATCAAAGCACCTTTTGTGGCAACTAACATGAGCCTTTGGGCCCTCAAAGTATTGTTATACCTATGCAGGTTCTCTCACTTGTCTCTTTCAGGACACGGTGGTGGCTCTTCATGCTTTGTCCAAATATGGAGCAGCCACTTTCACCAGTACTGGGAAGGCTGTACAGGTAACCATCCAATCTTTAGGGGCATTTGCCACAAATTTCCAAGTAGACGACAACAACCGCCTGCTGCTACAGCAAATTTCATTGCCAGAGGTGCCTGGAGAATACAGCATGACAGCAACAGGAGAAGGATGTGTCTACCTCCAGGTGAGATTCTTGGGGCAGGTGAGAGCAGATCCACAGCAACCATGCTCACTAAAAAGTTTCAATTCGAGAAATAATGGAGCAAATCGAAGAAAGACTTAAAGAAGTTGGGAGGAATCCTGGGGAAAAGAGAAACACAGATTTTTGTCTTTGATGTTCCACAGGCATCCTTAAAATACAATATTCTCCCAGAAAAGGAAGGGTTCCCATTTGCTTTGGAGGTGCAGACTCTGCCCCAAACTTGTGATGGATCCAAAGCCCACACCAGCTTCCAGATCTCACTGAATGTCAGGTAAGACCTTCTGACTGAATCACTTAATTCTGGGTATAACAACCAAGTTTCTTACTGGGACTCCTCATTAAGCAGAGCAGTGTGACAACAAATGTTTGCACTATATTTATTAATAAAGTAATACATTCTCAGGTTGACACAGAATTTCTCAATGATGGGATTTACACTGTACGGCCCTTGCCTCCAGAATCTATTATTGTCTAATCTCATTATTTAAAGGCTTTTAGTTTCCCTCAATAACTAAATCAAGAACATTACCCTTTGTCTCTGACCCAAATTTCTGATTTCATTATAATGTAATGATTCATTCTAATTTCATCTTATTGTAATGAAATCCTGTATTATTTTTGCTCTACCAGAACATAGATGAGGAATTCTTGAAAAGTGTGTCTAGAAGAAAGTAGTGATTCTCTAGTTAGAAATCCTACTGGTCATAATTAAATAAAAATAATCAGATTGGGGGAAAATACATATATATGCAGCAATATTCAAATAGCTGCAGGGTATATCTGTCCCCAAGAATATGATAACCTGCTTTGGGATACAATTCAGGAAAAATGTTAAGATAAAGTATATAATAAATAACTGGCATAGATTAGAGGTCTCAAGCCCAGCTATGCATCCTGTATAGAGCTTTCTTAAAATGTAGACCCTCAGAGTCTGTACATGTGAAATTCTGATTCATCAGGTCTAGAGTAGGCCTGGTCTCTGTGACTTTAACAGGCTCCCTGAAGATTGTGATGCACAGCCAGTTTTCTGAATCACTTGGATAGAATATTTAGGAAGACTCCCATGTACATTTCAGGGCTGTTGAGTATTTACTGTGGACATAGAAAAAGAGACTATTTAATAACACAGAAAACCCTAATTCTTTCCTTCCCTGGATCTTCAGTTACACTGGCAGCCGCCCTACTTCCAACATGGCGGTCGTTGACGTGAAGATGGTATCTGGCTTCATTCCCCTGAAACCAACAGTGAAAATGGTAGGTTTATTTTATTAAATGTTTTATGTATTTCTAGATTAAGATAATATAAATATTAAAATCCTATTAAATCAACCACTATGAAAGATATACTTTCTACAAACTCATAAATATAATTTAGCATGTTTGTATTGGTGCCAACCATGTGCATAACACTGCTGGGAGCCACATCTACTAAAAAAAAAAAATGTCAGCATGTTCCTGCTTTCATGGAGTTTAGACTCTTGTTAAGAAGATAAAGTATCTACATATGAACCAGTGGGAAAAAATATGAAAATGAGAGATTAACATAAACTATAAATATTACAGAAGTTCAAAGAAAAACAATATTGCTATAAGTTAAAGCAAACAAAAGAAGTAAAAAGCAAATTTAAAAAACCTCCTTCATAAGTAATAGAATCTGAACTGAAACGTGAAACATGGGTAATTATCAAGTTTAGGATATTTAGTTCCCTTTTCTTCAGATAAATCAACTTTACACATCGGCCATGTGTCATACTAATATTAAATCCTGCATCCCAGTTCTCTTTCATTTCTAATTTTACCACATATTGTCTTTACATACAAAAAACATTGGAAGAAATTTTACCCTCAGACTTTGGTAATAAAAATTCTTTTTTCTGGGTTTCCCTAGGGCTTTCTTCTGTGTATTAACACTTATAACATTTAATTTTGTTCAGCTTGAAAGATCTAATGATGTGAGCCGAACAGAAGTCAGCAACAACCATGTTTTGATTTACCTGGATAAGGTGAGAATCCTGCCATTCTAATTGGAAAAAAAAAAAAAAAAAGATAATTATCCCTCTAAGGGAGGTATCTAGGAAGTGACTGAAGTTATTTTGGAGATTTCACCTCCATGCTAAATATTTGAAAATTCTAATGTTAATTCCAGTAAATGTTCTCCTCTCCTTCTTTATATTTTATCTGGGACTATAGAAAGAAATGGCTTATTATAATATTAGGATATAAATATTTCTTGGACCCCGTAATCAAGAAATCCTTCACAAAATGTACTTATTATGTCTTCAAGTTATTTTGAAGATACTGAATAATGTAAAGAAGTAACCATTGGTATAAGTCATTATTATATCAACAATACATCAACAATATAAGAGGGGAAAATATATTCAATCTCAACAAGTATTTAGACCATAAAATAATAAGATCGACTCACGCATAAACCAAGCTCATTTTATAGTTGTGTGTGGTAGCACAGTTTATTCATTTACAGATTGATGGATATTATAGTTTACAAATTTACAAAACTTAACAAGGCTACAATAATCAACTTTTTATATTACTTTTTGGGTTAACACAAGTATTTCTACAAGATAAAGAAATGAAATTGTAACAAATCTCTGGGTGTTCAAAAATGAACATAACTATTTAACAAATAAAAATCATATATCATTTATCCCTATGAACAGAGCCATGTACTAGAATCGATGGGATTATATGCATTGTTTTAGTTACTTAAGAAATGATTTGGGGAAGTTTTCATCTACTCTGCTATTTTAAGGACCCTGTTAGTTGATAAATAGTTTTTTCTCCCTCAAAACAAATGAAATTTTAAACTTAAGGACCCTGTTAGTTGATAAATAGTTTTTTCTCCCTCAAAACAAATGAAATTTTAAACTCATTCAAAGAAGAGAGAAGAAATTTCTTTGGAAGTTCATTTAATTCCCTTTTGCTTTCTAGGTGACAAATCAGACACTGAGCTTGTCCTTCAGGGTTCTACAAGATATCCCAGTAAGAGATCTGAAACCAGCCATAGTGAAAGTCTATGATTACTATGAGACAGGTGAGTGTGAGCAAGTTTCACACAGATTAAATTCCTGATCACAGAAATTTAGATTTGAGAAATATGTAGGGGCAATTTATTACACTAACGGCTCTCATCCCTTCATTTTGTCTCCATTAAGTCTGATTCTCCTTGCTTTGTCTTCTATATATACATTGTAAAAACTACCAATAGCATAAATATATCAACTAATACAAAAAATCTGTAGGATATTTAGTTCCCTTTTCTTCAGGTAAATCAACTATATGACAGCATTAGATTTAAATAAGTATAACATTGAACTGTCCTTAAGGGGTTTAGGATAAAAGGAAATATAATATGCTGTATTTGAAGAGTTAACAATGTAAAGCAGCAAACAATAGATTGAATAAATGATGCTGATGTGTCTGACACAATATAGTTCTTCCCATAATAAATATTCTTTCACTGGCCTGTATCCCATAGATGCTGGCTGTCCCTCTCACTTCGCCTAATCCTTTTTGTTTTTATTCAGATGAGTTTGCAATTGCTGAGTACAGTGCTCCTTGCAGCAAAGGTAGGCAATATACACCCCTTCCAAATGCAGTTAGAATCCCTTTGGCTTATCCCTCAAATCTCCTTTATTAAATTATGGATAAACATTATTTATAGACATCATATTGCTCACAGTACAACTTATAGAAAAATATACTTATGTTGACAGGGCCACTGATAGATTTTGTCTCTCACGACGCTAATTGGGTTTTCTTGAGCAGTATGCCACCCAGATCTAAGAGAGGGACTCAGGAAACCTAAGTCCATCTTAATTTTCTATTCTCTCCCTTATCACAGATCAAGGAAATGCCTGAAGACCAGGCCAATAAACACTGCTCTGCTGGAGTCCCTGTTCCACAGACTCAGGTCTCTGTGGAAGAAAAGAGTTTTGTATTTCTGAAGCTTTAATGAATAAACCATTTTTTCTAGCCAATCTTTATCACTGTATCCTCATTCATTCAATAAACATTTCTTACATTTCCATATAATTCCTGATAGAATCCTGAAATAAAAATTCATAGCAATCAGGGCTGAGAGAGTGCAGAAAACGAAAAGTGTTACAGAGCTGTTGGTCTGAGTAGGTCATGTAAGTGTCACAGGGGAAAGAAGAAAGTATTAAATTACACACTAGGAAAGTGTAAAGTGCATTTGCTTTTGCAAAAAGCCTAAGAAAAAGCTGAAGAGTATATTTTATAAGAAAATAAAAGACTGACTTGACTAGAAAAGATTTTCCACATTAAAGGGAAGTAATGAAATACAAAGTTGAATAGGTTACATTGAGAGGCAGCATAATAAACTGGAATTTGACCTGAATTGGGAGTTATGTGTCCTTAGTTAGAACCAAGCTACAATTGACAAATATAAATAATCCATCAGTTAACCTTGGGTTTCAGATTCAATAAAAGATGACAGATTGAAAATGTTGAAGAGGGATTAACATGTAGAAGACAGTTCTCTTAGAAGAAAGAATATATAGAATTCAAAGCCCAAATAGGAGTACTACATTGAAACATCATTTTTTCTGAAACTTTGAGCCAGGGTCAAAGACTAGATATAAACTCAAGGAGATATTCAGATACAGTACATATTGAAATTATCTATTCTACAGATGGAGGGACAGAAGCTTTAGGAGTTTGTAGAGAAGATCTCTGGGTAAGTCCTAGGAGTCCTAGTCTTCATTTGCTTTAGTTTGACAGGAACCTGGATGGTATAAGCTAAGAACTCTAAAAGACTTTGAAGTTCGAGGAACCTTAGCTCTGTCTCCAGGCTAAGCAAAAATAAAAGATAAAAGCTATCACTTTTGTGTCAGGTTCTACTCTAAGCACCTCACCAGGATTAATATATCAACCATATGAAATAGGTACTATTATAACAAATGAGGAAACTGAGGCATGAGCAATGTACATTGTCCAAAGTTTCTCAGCTACTAAATGGCAGAACCAGAATTCAGTATCAACAAGTCTGGTTTCTGCACTCATAACCTCAAGTCATGCTGCCTCTTCAACACACTTCAGACAAGAAGGCCAGCAGAAAGCGCATTTCAGAGCTGAATAAACATTATAATTAGTGTCAGTTAAACATCAATCTAGGGCATGGAATATGAAAGAAATTGGGGGTCTAACTAAAAGAAACAAGTTTAATTTATAATAAATTCTTTTTTTTTTAAGGCGAGGCAACCCTTGGTTGACCTCACAGAATACAAGAAACTTGTCATCTTACAATCCCTTATTTTTTATTTTTCATTTTTTATTTTTATGCCTACAGCACCTGGTCTTCCTAGGTGATCACCCATCCAAGTACCAACCAGGCTCGACCCTGCTTAGATTCCGAGATCAGATGGGATCAGCCTTGTTCAGGGTGGCATGGCCATAGACGAGTTATAATAAATTCTATCACTTAGTTCTAGTCCCTTTTTTTTTGTTCATATGAAAATCATGATTGCAAATATACTTAAAGGTATATTTGTTACGAATCATGAGTTGTATCATTCTCAAAGAAGATTCATTCTCAAAACATATACTGATTACCCCCTATGTATGAGGTACTATATTCCTTATGTAATACAAAACTGAATAAAGTGTGATTCTTCCCTTAGAAAAATTCACTGTGAGTTAAAAAAAAAAGAAAGAGAGAGAGATACGTATTGGCATTATCATAATACTATATGATAAGTACAACAGACTATTCATTACTATAATGAACTGGAGATACAACAATCCTCTTGAGTTTTGAGGTACCATATCCAAATTCTGATATGACCCTGCGGAAGGGGCCTAATTATAACTGAAAAATGGATTTGCACCAGCCTAGTGGCATGGAAATCTTGGAAGTAAAATTAGATAGACTTTCAAAGAGTGATATATCTTGATTACATCTAATTTTGTAAATTAAGATTTATTCTTTCTATAAAAATATGTGGAGACATAACAGAAAACCAGATAAAGATGTGCAAGGATTGGTTTCTAGAGAGTTTTACATTTTATTTGTATTTTATTTTGAAATATAATAATCTCTTGCATTTTCTTATATGTGCCTATCACAGAACTCATTTTTCCCCACTTTGTGTCATTGGTCAGAGGCATCCATTTGACTCAGGGAAATAGGGTGATATGACAGAAATTCAAAGAGAAAGAAATAGAATACTTGAATCTACCTTGTAAGAATAAATGACTTTTAAATTTATTCACACCTAATTGATAAATCAAAAGTTAATCCTGGCAGATTAGAGTATAACAATTTATTGTTGAAAGAGGTAGCAATAATTCAGGATATGATACTAGAAAACATCTAAACAATAGCAAAATATGTAATCAAAAACAGAATGAGGACACAATCATTGTGAGGATGACATAATTCTATATCATGTCGATATAGAAATGTCTCCAGGATTATGCTGTTAGGAGAAAACAGTAAAGAAAAGAACAGGATATAAATTATAGACTTTTTTATGTGATAAAGCTATATATATTTAGCAGAAATATATATTTTCCCAAAAATATATAACACTGGTTGAGAAACTATAGCTTACAAACTCCAGATCTCAAGTATTTTTTCATTTCTAAGGTTTACAAAAATATTTTATTATAACCTAAGCTGAGTGCCCAAAAATGATATGAGTCAGTACTGTTTAATCTCATTATTTGGATTTTCTAAGTCTTCTTCTAAATTCCCATGGCGTTTTCTTTGTACCTTTCCTCTAACACTCATCACATTCAATCACATATAACATAATTCTTCTTTCTGAGCATCTTATATGTCCTGCAACCAAAAACACCTTGAAGACATGAGCCACTTATATCCAAGAAGTGCATAAAGGTTATGATATATGTTTTTAACTAAATAAATGGATGAGTGTGTGGTTAAAAAAAAAAAATGAAAGTAAAAACTCCAATTGGACTATAGCCACAAAATAAGCTGGGAGAATTCTCATGAGTCTGAGCTAGAAGATAAATTTCCTCAGAACGACATGCTATTGTTAACTTTTCCTGTCTTCCATTACTGGCATCAAAAAAAAAGTGTTTTTTTAATATAAATAGATCAATATATATTTAAGTATATTTATAAATATGTGTGTGTGTGTGTGTGTTCTATTTGAAGTCTATACAACTTTTTTATGTAAATAGTCCCGGTTTGTATCATTTGTAACCCATACTTTTCAAAAGTGCTCCTCCTCTTCTCTTTAACACCCAGGTTCATTCCAGGCTTTTTCTCTTGCCTCATCCCATATATGAACTTGTTGCTCTTAAACTCAAGTCTCTTTCTCTTTTTGTGCTATGTGGGGCTCCAGGTGAGTGTGCAACTGGAAGCCTCTCCTGACTTCATTGCTATCCCAGTGGAGAAAAACAAAGATTCTTACTGCCTCTGTGCAAATGGGAGGCAAATAATATCCTGGTTGGTAACTCCCAAATCACTAGGTGAGTGAAATTTTTCTGAAAGGACCCTTGCCACTCAAAGATAATGAATATAGGAAGGTTCTTTAAACTAGGGTTCTACTCTTTAGGTCCCACAAGCAGTCACAGAACATAGGACACCTTGTAGACCTTGGGGACTTAGTACCAAGTCTCTGGGACATCCAAGCTCAGATCTATGGACCTTTTGTTTCAAGGAATGTGAAATTCTCTGTGAATGTAGAAACACTACAATCTTCGGAGATCTGTGGTACTGAGGTGATGGTTCCTGGAACAATTGGGAGGTAAGATACAGTTGTTAAACTTCTATTAGCTGAGGTTAGTAAGCCTGACTTATTTGATAGCTATACTGAGTCCAGAAAATGGTAGCAATATTGACTGTCTATAATTTGGGGGTAAAAAGAATTAACAAAAATAAAATATGAACAGAATATTTCTGTGTATGACAAGTCCATACATTAAAATAAAGTTAGTGTTTGCTTTTGTTTTTCCATTTACCTTTTAGTTATTTTTCCAGTAGCTAAAAGTTGGACTTGACATATTTTGTGCCTATTTCTTTTCCTTAGTCTACAACTCTCCCCCTTGTCCATATCACATCTTTCTTCTTTTTCTCTTACCTACCCTTTTTAAACCTTGTCTCCATCACCTGGCCTCTGCCAAACTCTTCATACTTTTAGGGCTTTACCCCTGAAATGGATAGTGGAGATCATCTAACTCAATCCCAACACTTCACAAATAAAGAAGTTATAGATACCCTCTCAAAACTCACATTATTTTTTTTTAACGTCCTCAGTTTTTCTTCAATCCTTCCTCATCTCTGACTTCTTTCCTTCTACAAAGCCTGGAGGAATCAAAAAGGAATATACTTTCAACTCCTTACTATGTGCATCAGGTAAAATTCATTCAAAACAGCAATAAGAAGATAATAGCATTTTAAGTCACAACAAATTTTTTCCACATAAGTTATCTCATTTGATTTTGCAATATTCCTTTGAGAAAGCCAGGACACTAAGTACCTCATGCCCATTAGACTAACAAGGAAACTGAGTGTCATAGGACCAGGTTTCTTAATTGTATTAACATAGCTATTCATAGTACAACAGAACTCAACCTAGACGTCTTTGCTCCTCATTAGTAGCTATTTTCTTTATAGCAGGCATCCCCAACTTCCAGGCTGCAGACTGGTACTGGTCCATGACCTGTTAGGAACAAGGCCACAAAGCAGGAGGTGAGCAGAGGGCAAGTTACAAGGCCACAAAGCAGGAGGTGAGCAGAGGGCAAGTAAGTGAAGCTTCATCTGTGTTTGCAGCCATTCCCCAACACTAGTTAATCACCACCTCAGGCTTCATCTGTGTTTGCAGCCACTCCCCAGCACTAGTTAATCACCACCTCAGCTCCAACCCAGAGCAACAGGCACTAGATTCTCATAGGAGCACCAGTCCCTAGTGTCAAAAAGGTTGGGAACCATTGCTTTAGAGTATAGGAACCTCTTTATCCAGCACACACAAGGGCTTAGAAAGAAGCCTCAGAAATAGCTAAGAAAAGGTCAGAATTAAAGTGTATCTAAGCTAAGTAAGAATAAAATATAGAATATATGTTGAAAGAACATATATTTCTGATCTTCAAACTTATGTAAAAACTAAGGTTTTTTTTATGGCCAAAGACATTTCATACACAAACTGTATCAAATCATGAAAATATAATTGTCATAGTATTTTTCTCTCATTTTGGTGACATTACCTGTTTTTTACCACTGTATACATAATCGTGAACTAGCCATTTGAGAAGAAGCAATAGAAATTTATCATTAAAAAATTTTCCAATGAATGCAAACTTAACAATGGCAGGGTTTTGTCTGTTCTTGTTTATAACTATTGCCAGTACCTAGAACAGTGACTAACACAAAATGACTGCTCAATACCCATTTGTTTAAAGAATAAATAATTTTGATTAAAAGGTTTTCATTCTAAAGCAAGTTCATAAACTAAAATCTATTATAGTAAGAAACTCAAACAAGAGGTGAGATAAAGTAAATTATTTCACCAAAAGTTACAAATCAACATCATATTTACATGTGGTACATTCAAGAAAATTGTATTACAATTATTGAAAGTCATAAAAAGTTTATATATGAAAAGTAAAAAATATGAAGGGTGTCACTTGAAAATTAATGAAATTTGCTTATCTCTGAAATTTCTAAATGTAGAATATTAAAGGATATACCCTTACCACCGTTCAATTTTGGTTTCCTGAGACTTCATCATTACAAAATAATCTACCCACCACCCCTCCCACACACACGCACACACCCATATCAAGGACATCTATGAAAGTAATATTCTTTACTAGTAGCTAGTGAAACCCACTGAGATCATAGCACACAAAGAAGTACCCTAGAACAGCAGAAAAACAAATTTACCTCATCCATTTAATGATTCTTACATGTTGGGTGTCTATTCACACATAAGCTAAAACTTGAGGCAAAAAAATGCATTGTCTTCAAATAAAACATTTTTAAAATAAAATATATTTAAATATATTAAAATAAACTATAAAATAAAATATTTTAAATGTAGCAATAAATAATTATTTATCACAGAAAACTCAAAGTCTGCTTTGGGGCAGCTATTGTTCAATTCAATGTGATGAGCAATAAAGAGGATAAGACATAGCTTGGCAAGCTACCCAGTACCAGGAAATCCAACTTTGGAACATTAAAATAAAGGACATCTTCTGAGGAGGTAGTAAGTCCAAGTTTAAGATATATTCCTAAAACCACTGGCCCTAAGACTGTTAAGAAAAGTGGACATCATAGTCAATTCTCTTTGTATCTGATTTTTAAAATTTATGTAGATGGGATATATGAAAAACTGTCCCCGAAGATACCACCAAAAGTAGTGAAAGAATCAACCAGGGCCTCTTTCTCTGTTTTAGATGAGTCTCTTGGTCTTTGAGGAACTTGGAACAACAACCACTGCCACTCCTTCAGCTTTTTATTAAATCTACCTTTTAACTGCCCTCAGCTTTTCAACTTTTCTCGTATTTCTATTTTTTTGCCTCAGTTTCTACTTGGTTTTCAATATACGTCAAATTGTAATTCCTTCATGTCAGCTCTCTTTTAGAAGTGACTCTAAGTATGAATGTCATGTGTTCTTGATGATACTAGCTAGTTATGATTGTTCTGACTTCTCATCATCATAAAAAAAAAAAATTTAAAAATAACCACTCAAAATCTTCTCCAGATACCCTATGGCAATAGAGAACAGAACATGGTTCTGTTTGCTCCTAATATATGTGTACTCAAATATCTGAATGAAACCCAACAGCTGACTCAGGAGATCAAGTTCAAGGCCATTGGTTATCTTATGTCTAGTGAGTAAGGGGCAGACTCTCCACTTTGTTATTGTAAATGTTCTCTCCATGAATAGGCTTAACATTGACTGTGCAAGAAAAGCGGTACTATTAGTGAGACCTGCATGCCGGAGAAGTCAGGACATGTCAGTGATCTCTGGCTCCTCTGGCATCAGCTTGAACATTTGGGAATCCTCTCTCTGATGTGTCACTGATACTTCATGAACCATCTGAAACCTTTTGCTCCAGATTATTGGAAGCAGCTGAATTACAAACACAAAGATGGCTCCTATAGCACCTTTGGGGACCAAGATGGTGAGAAGCAAGGTAATACTTAGTAAGAAAAGAGTCCCATATGCTAGATTTTGTACAAGCACTGCCACTTTTAATCCTCATGGAAACCCTACATATTAGATATTATGAACCTCATTTTATAGAGGTAGAAACTTACACCTAGTGTTGTAAAGTAAATGTACCTAGGTTGCACAAATAATTAGTGGCAGAACTAATTATTCTCATTTCAAAGTTTATATGTCTTGACTCCCAAATGCATGTTTGATTCAAAACAGTAAACTGTTCTTTTTCTTCTTTTTCTTATTTCTCTAAGATCCATCATAAGTAAAAAATCTGGCCACTTTAAATTATTTTCCAGCATCCAGAGACGCTAGAAACAGACTAGAAAAGTTGCAGTCATTCTTCATACTACTTTGTATTAAATAACTCTGTTCCTCTGCGACAAAACATGAAGGCAAACAAGAGGTAATAAATAAATGAGAGTTCAGGTTAAGATATCATAATAGGTAGATGCTATACTTGCCTCCTCTCAGAACCACATCAAAATTACAACTAAACTACAGAACAGCCCTTCATTGGGAGTCACCTGAAGTCTAGCTGAACAGAAGTCCTAAAACTGGAAACATACAGAAGAGGCCACCTTGAGACTGGTAGGAGGGGCTGAGACATGGAATAGGCTGGTCCCACACCTACATGTGGCAGTTGAAAATCAGGAGCGCTATCTCAGCTGCAGAGGTCCCCCCCAGAGGAGCAAGGGTTCCTGGCCTTGCACCCAGCTTCCCAGCCCTGGGTTCCAGTGCCAAGAAGAGAAGTCCTCACAACTTCTAGCTGTGAAAACAAGCAGAGATTGTGGCTGAGATAGACAGAAGGCTGCTGGATTCACAGACATTCTCCCTAAGGGGCTCGCATGTGAACTTTAAAAAGATTTATTCTCTCTGGGTTCCAGTGCTGGGGCAACAGCTCGAAAAATGCCAGAGACATATGGGAAGGAACTGAATTGTCTGGCTTCAGGGTAAGGGCTGGAGTGGCAGCTTTCTCCCAGGCAGAAGTGCTGGCAAATCTATTTGTTTCTTTCTTGTACTTTCCCCATCCCAGCGTGCAGACCCAGGCAGCCACCATATCTGAGTCTCCACCAACACAGGTCGCCTCATCCAGGTAATTCCTTGAGACCCCGCCCGTCCCAACTTGCAAACCCACCCAAGCTGCTCAGTGGCTTTTCCATGCCAAAACCTGTCTTGGCTCGTGCTGTAGACTTTCCTAAAATTTCTCAAAGGTTCATAAAACCCAAACAAGCAGCATCTGGCCTCAGCATGCCCATACATCTTGCTGAGCAGCCTCAAACCCAGCACTAGCAGCAGCAGGTCTCAGTTTGTGGGTTGACCTCTCAAGGCACTTCTAAACCCAGCACAGGTGAAAGCCATCAGCAGATTGCTTGGTTACTCTTGGCAGGTGACCCCGGGCAAGGCACAGTCTGCGGCTGAACTTGGCCTGTCGCAGGGCCTTTCCCAGGAGCTGCCCAGGGCTACTGTCATCTGAGGATGACACAACCAAAGGGCAATCTGGGTAGACATCACAGCCCTGCTAAAGTGAATCCTGCTCCATAAGGTCAACCTCTCACTGGCCATTCTTCACAACTAATCGGCACAAGGCTCAATCCCTCCCATTGATGTGCAAATAGAAACCAAGCCTCAACTGTAACAGGAAGAAACATACAACCTATACAAGGAACACCTGGCTCAGGCAACCAGGAAAGACTGTGCCACTGGGCCCCACAGACACCTACTAAATAAGGCCACTCTACTAAGACCAGGAGATATAGAAGCTCTACCTAATACATAGAAATAAACACAGGAAGGCAGCCAAAATGGGCAGACAAAGAAACATGTCTCAAATGAAAGAACAGAACAAAGCTTGAGAAAAATAACTAAACAAAATGGAGATAAGCAATCTACCAGATACAGAGCTCAAAACCCTGGTTATAAGGATGCCCAATGAACTTAGGGGAAGAGTAGATGAACTCAGAACTTTAACAAAGAGAAAACATAAAAATGGAGATAGAAAACATAAAAAAAGAACCAGTAAGAAATTAAGGATGCAATAACTGAAATGCAATAATGTAAGAATACAATAGATTACATAAACCAGAAGATCAAATCAGTATTTAAAAGATAAAGTAGTAGAAAAATACCCAGTCAGAACAGCAAAAAAAATGAATTGAAAAAAATGAGGATAGTTTAAGAGGCCTCTGGGATAATACCAAGTGTACCAACAGTAGCCTCATAGGCTACCAGAAGAAGAAAGAGAATAAAAAATCGAAAATCTATCCAAAGAAATAATGACTGAAAAGTTCCCTAACCTGATGAAGGAAATAGACTTACAAGCCAGGAAGCACAGAGTCCCAAACGAAATGAACCCAAATAAGCCCACACCAAGACACATCTTAATTAAAATGCCAAAGGTTAAAGACAAAGAGAGAATCTTAAAAGCAGCAAAAGAAAAGCATCCAGTTACCTACAAAGGAGATCCCATAAGACTGTCAGCTGATTTCTCAACAGAAACTTCGCAGCCAGAAGGAATTGTCAGGAAACATTTAAAGTGATGAAAAGTAAGGACCTACAATCAAGATTACTCTACCCAGCAAAGCTACCATTTAGAATCGAAATACAGAAAAAGAACTTCCCAGACAAGAAAAAGCTAAGGGAATTAATCAACACCAAACCAGTATTACAAGAAATGTTAGAGGGAGAAGAAGGAGGAAGAGGAGGAAGCAGGAGGAGGAGGAGGAAAGAGCAGGAGGAAAGGGAGGAGGAGGAAGAGGAAGTGAATGAAGAAGAAGAGAAAGAAGAAGAAGGGAGAGGAAGAAGAGGAGGAAGAAGAAAAAGAAAAAAGGAAGAAAAAGAAGAGGAAAAAGAAAAAAGAAGAGGGAAAAGAAAAAAGAAGAGGGAAAAGAAAAAGGAAGAGGAAGAAGAGAAAGAAGAAGAGGAGAAGGAGGGACAATCCTGTTGACTCCTGATGCTCTGATATTTTATCTCTACTTGCAATGAAAAAGTATAAGTAAGGCCCAGGACAGAAAGTACGAGCAGACTCCAATTTTGATCTGTTCTAAGAGAGTTAGAGTTGGATGTTGAAAAGGGATGGCAGTGTTTACAGGAGTGATAAAAAGTGAGGTTTGAAAGATCAGTTGAGACTATTTTATCAAGGGTCTTCAAAAAAATCTGTATTCCATCCTATAAGTAATAGGAATCCAATGGGATCTTTAAAAAGCAGGATAGTGGCCGGGTCAAATTTGATTTAGGATAGTAACAGGTGGCAGAAACGGGCTCAAGTAGTAGATTAGAGACAGATAGCAAGGAGACTACAATAGTCCTTATTTCTCATGAAAAAAAAATGTGCCTGAAAATTCCACTTCTTAAAACTGTATTCTTTCATTCTTATCACTTAGGGAAAGCCAAAATGCTTTGCACCAATTTGACAAGTTCTAGACCAAAATGAAATTCCACAAAGAAATTTTAAGACATAGGCTTATTGTAAATAGGTTCAGCTTCCTGTAAAAATTTTTCTGGAGTCTATTAAAAGCCTTAATTAACACTAACAGGAAAGTCATGATCAATGTTATTATATTCCCAGAGTAATTATGCGTCTTGGTGTGGATAGGATAAGAAATGGGAAACTACTAAAATACGGTTAGACACAAACTACTAAAATTTTAGAGGATAAATATTGATACATAAGAGACACAAACAGCATATACTAGATTCATGCTCAATATCCTGAGCATTATGGTGAAAGACCATCTTGAATGTTCTGCAATTTTTTTAATGTGTTTCCCCTGCACTTGTCCCAGTTCTGATGGCTTAGGAGAAGCTCTGAGATACCCTTTCCATATACAGTAATGAAAGATAGCCACAAGGTGGCAGTAAAGTTTTTAAAAATGAGTACTGCTGCTTTGTAAATTATTTTTTAAATCTTATTAAAAAAATAAAGAAGTTAGGCAAAGAAAAGAGAAAGAGAGGAATGAAATAATCATGGAAATTTAAAATTAGAAGGTAACAAAATAAGGTACCTAGCACAAATTGTCCTTACCAGTGGGCAAAATTGCATTCACAATCTTGGGAATAGTTGATTGGGGGGAGGGGGGGGCGGGGCACTTAGAATCAGTGTACACTTTAAGAAATATTACATTTCTTTGTTTTCTATAGAATGAAATGTGACTATAAACCCCAGCCCCATTGGACTATAGGAAATTTATCTCAGATATTCTGGAGTTCTTTCCACCTGGTAATCTAATGCAGAAACAAGATATTGCATCCCAACCCACTGCAATCATTTGTCTGAGTCCACATGACTATTTTAGATTCACTATTCTTTCATTCTTAGGGATAGAAATCTTTGACAAATAAGTGGCTGGGCCTGGCATCCAGACTTCCAGGTGCTCAATGCAGACCTTCCTTCTGAAGTTCCCAAAGAATCCACTAACCTCTTTCTGCCTAGCCTGCAAGAATTGTTTTAGTCTGGGGAAATGTTTTATTTCTTTAGTCATTTTAGTCATAAACCTTAGTTTCTTAATTGGCTTTTTTCCTTCTCAAATTCTGTTATTCACTTAACCATTTATTCTTTTAATATCAAAAATAAGGAAACTCTGCCCCAAACCTCTCTTTAAGTTCAATTCTTTAGGATTTTCTACATAATCATGTAATCTGTGAACAAAGACATTTTTAATTCTTTTTTACAATCTGTATGTCTTTTATTTCTTTTTCTTGTCTTATCGCATTAGTTAGAACTTCCAAGACTATGTTGAATAGGAATGGTTAGAGGTAATATCCTTAGTAATATCCTTAGTCTTGTTCTGAATTTTAGGGAAAAACATCTAGGCAATCACTATTAGTATAATGTTAGCTGTAGGGTTTTTCATAGATGCTCTTTATCAAGTTAAAGAAGTTCCCCTGTATTCCTAGCTAAGTGAGAGTTTTTAATATGAATGGGTATTAGATTTTGTCAAATGCTTTTTCTGCGTATATTGTTAGGGTCATATGATTTTTCTTCTTTAGCCTATGATGATAGGTACATTAATTGATTTTCCAAAGTTTAATTAGCCTTGCATACCTGGACTAAATCTCACTTTTCATGGTATAGAATTATTTTTACACCCTGTTGGATTTTATTTGCTAATACTTTCTTGAGGACTTTTGCATTTTGTTCATGAGAGAGTCTGTAGTTTTCCTTTCCTGTAATGTCTTTCTCTGATTTGGGTATAAGAGTAATGCTGGCTTCATAGAATAGGTTAAGCAGTGTTCCCTCTGCTTCTATTTTCTGGATGAGATTGTAGACAATTTGATATCATTTCTTCTTAAATGTTTGATTGAATTCACCAGTGAAACCATATGAGCCTGGAGCTTTCTGTTTTGGAAGGTTATTAATTATTGATTCAATTTCTTTAATATATACTGACCTATTCAGATTATCCATTTCTTCATACAGGAGTCTTGGTAAATTATATCTTTCAAAGAATTGGGCCACCTAAGTTTTCAAATTATGGGCATGCAATTATTTACAATATTCTTTTATTATTCTGTTAGTTTCCATGAAATCAGTTATAATGTGGCTTCTTTTATTTCTGATATTAGTTATTTGTGTCTTCTCTCTTTTTTCTTGATTAGCCTGGCTCGAATTTTATCAATTTTATTGATCTTTTCAAAGAACTAGCTTTTAATTTTATTGATTTCCTGTTCCTAATTTCATTGGTTTCTGCTCTAAATTTTATCATTTTTATTATATAAAGTTTATGATTATTTCTTTTCTTTTTCAAGTTTCCTAAGAGGGAAGCTTGGATTATTGGTTCTAGATGTTTCTTCTTTTCTAACATGTGCATTCAGTGCTACAAATTTCCCTCTAAGCACTGCTTTTGCTACGTTCCATAATTTTTGATGTTGTATTTTTATTTTCATTTAGTTCAATACATTTTTTTAATTTCTCTTAAGACCTCTTCTTAGACCCATATGTTATTTAAAAGCATGTTATTTAATCTCCAAATATTTTGGGATTTTATAGATATCTTTCTGTCTTTTGATTTCTGATTTAATTACATTTTTATCTGAGTGCATATTTTGTATGATCTCTATTCTTTAAGTTTGTTAAGATATGCTTTATGAACCAGCATATGGCCTCTCTTGGTGAATGTTCCATGGGAGTTTGAGAAGAATGTTTATTCTGCTGTTGTTGAATGAAGTATTCTATAAATGTCAATAAGCTCCAGTTGCTTGATGATGCTGTTCAGTTCAACAATTTTCTCACCAATATTCTGCCTGCTGGATCTGTTCATTACGGATAGATGAGAGTTGATATCTCCAACTATAAGAGTGAATTTGTCTGCTTTTCTTTGCAGTTCTATCTATTTTTGCCTCCATATATATTGATTCTCTGTGAGATACATACACACGCAGAATTGCTGTCTTGTTGAATAATTGGCCCTTCTATTATTATGTAATGTCCCTTTCTATCCTTGACAGTTTTCCTTGCTCTGAAATGTGTTTTGTCTGAAATTAATATAGCTATTTCAGGCTTTTTTTTTTTAATTAGTGTTAGCATGGCATATCTTTCTCCATTCTTGACTTTTAATCTGTCTTTAAACTTAAGTGGGTTTGTTGTAGACAACATATATTGAGTCTTTTTTTTATCCACTCTGATAGTATACTTCTTTTAATGATGTTTTTAGATTATTCATATTCAAGTTGATTTTTATATACCAGTTAATCTTTACAATATTTTAACTGTTTTCTAATAATTGCTTTTGTTCTTTCTTTTTTTTAATCATCCACTCTTTTCCTGCTATCCTTTGTTTTAATTGAGCATTTTTTTATGATTCCATTTTCCCTCATCTTTCATCATATCGATTATGCTTTTTCCAAAAATCTTTTAGTTGCCTAGAGTTTGCAATATGCATTTACAACTAATCTAAGTCCACTTTCAAATAATATAGTATTGCTTCACAGGTAGTACAGGTTCCTTATAACTGAATTATCTCAGTATCTCACTCCTACCACTTATAACATTCCTGACATACATTTCATACATCTGTAAGCTATAATCGTCAAATATGTCATTGCCACTATTATTTTGAACAAACTGTTATCAGTTTGGTCAGTTAAAAAGTTAAAAAACAATAAAACGCTTTATGTTATCTTTATCTCTTCCTTCTCAAACGTTCTTTTTTTCTTTGTGTAGATCTAAGTTTCTGACCTATATCATTTTCTTTCTCCCTGAAGAACTTCTTTTAACATTTCTTGCAAGGCAAGTCTACTGGCGACAATTTCTCTCAACTTTTGTTTTTCTGGTTCTTATTTTCCTTCAGTTCTAAAGGATAATTTATCTGGATGTAAAAGTCTAAGTTGGTGAGTTTTCTGTCTACACTTTAAAAACTTCACTCTCCTCTCTTTTAACTTGCATGGATCTAAAGAGAAGTCCAAGGTAATTCTTACCCTTCTTCCTCAAAAGGCAAGGCTTTTTGAGTCTCTCTGGCTTCTTTCAAGATTTTCTCTTTGTCTTTGATTTTCTGTGTTTTGAATATGATATGCCTCAGAATATAATTTATATATATATATCCTACTTGGTGTTCTCTGAACTTTCTGAATCTATGGTTTGATGTCTGTTAATAACTGAAAAATTCTTGGTCATTATTCCTTCAAGTACTTCTGTTCCTTTCTTTCTTCTTCTGGTCTTCTCATTACAGGTATGTTACACCTTCTGTAATTGTCCCACAGTTCTTTGATACTGTTCTTTTTTTTTTTCAGTCCCTTTCTCTTTAACTTTCAGTTTGGGAAATTTTCAATTCTGATGACAAATGCTCTGACCATCCTGATACATGCCAACTTGTTATACTGTGTGATATTTTTTCTGGGTTATAGAGCCAGGATTGGAATTATTGGTTGAAAGGATATATATTATAAACTTAATTTCAGTATTTAGCCAGAATGTGTTCTAGAATGGCTGCACCAAGCTACACTTCTAAGGGGAAAAGGGAGTCCCATTTTCACCATATTCTTGCCAATATTTATCTAACTTTCTAATTTTTTATGCTTTTTAAAATAAAAATCTTATTTTTTAAGTGTTTTAATTTTACTTTTGTGATTATTACTAGAGAGGTGGAGCATCTATTCATACTAGCCATTGGGACTTCTACAAATTACTTATTCATGTAATTTGCATGCATTTCTACTTTTGTATTTCATCAGTTCTAAATTGTACATTTTTCACACTTTAATATCTCCGAAATTGGGACATATCTTATAATGGATAATACCCATTTCATTTATCTATTGTTGCATAATAAACCACATTAATAACTTAAATCAATAGCTAGTTTATTATATTTCACAGTTGTATGTATTGACTGGGCTTAACTTGGCGATTCATCCGATGGTCTTGCCAGGGGTCTCTCACGAAATTGCAGGCAGACAGCAGCTGGTACTGGAATCATCCAAAGGCTCTACTGGTATTCTTGGACAGCCTGGCCCCTCTCCCTCTTCATATAGCCTCAGGGCTTTTCCTTGTGGTGTCTCCAAAAGAGTAGCTGGACTTGTTTCATGGCATTTCAGAGCTCTCAAGAGCAAGGGTTACAAGAAACTAAGGCAGAAGCTTTAGCTCTGCTGAAGAGTTCTAGTTTGCCCTTCCCGACAGCTTGCTCTTTAAATTTTGAGCTTGCTTAGTCAGTTGCACAACTGCATGAGCCAATACCTGGCATAATATTTCTTAATATATACATATATATCTCCTACTGATTCTGCTTCTCTTGTTGAACCCTGACTGATACAATACCCAGATACTAATTATCTCTCATGGGGCACTTCTGTGGGTTTTAGGTGATCCCAAACACAGATAAATACACCTCTGAGAAATTTCCGCACTGCATCATTTCCTGATACAAGTGATATGCTCTCTGGAAGACCTCTTAACTTTACCTCAACTCTCAACTTCTGGTAAAACATTCCATATGACTTCTTTCTTCTGGGATCCCCTTGCCTGGCAGGAAGTCCTCTTGGAGAAAGCCCTTTGTAGATAACTCAAACCCTATTACCTTCTGCTTCCTCTGGGCTCAGGGGAGCTTGTATACCTATTCAACAAATAGTGAGAATGCAACTTGCATGCACTGTAGCTATCCATCCTCACCCCGTCATTAGGGGCAATTTCTACTAGCCTCCCACCATCAGACCCCTCTAAGAATATTCAGAAAAAAGTTTTATGCCCTCCACAATAGTGGACATAGGTCAAGTACTTCCATATACTTTCTTGTTCTCCAATCAGCCCCAAATCTACAAGTTTCCATAGCTGAGCAACATGAGGCCAGGGAGTAAGACTCTGTGTCTACCTCCAGCAAGCAGTGCCCAACTTCTCTTATGTACCCTTCGATCTCCCCTCTTATTTGGCTTGGGGGTGGGAGAGGAAATACCCTAGCCATCTCTTCCTCCACAAATTCCTTCAAATATTTGCCTCTGTCATCAGTCTTTTTCTTGTCCTTATACAGGCTTTTGGTAATTGTCCCTAGACTAGTTTGGAAAGTCCTATGGGGTGTGTTTAAAGACTCTCTTTCAAATATAAGAATTCTCCACACCTACTATTTTCAGCTTTAGGTTTCAGCCAAAATTTTGAGACCACAGAAAAAAGTCTCTCTCATATTCTATTACTGGATAAGTTTTTGCACTCTTACAAAAATTGATTATTCAATATATGATAGCTGAAGGAAACTGGACTTTGGGTGGTAAACACACAATAGAATATACAGATGTCAAATGATAATGTACACCTGAAAATTATATAATTGTATTAACCAATGCTACCCCAATAAACTTAAAAAATAACAGAAAAAAATTGATTATTCATAAGTAAGCTTCTATCCAGAATTTTGTATCTTTAAAGAGCATCCCAGGCTATTCTAGTTCCTCAACAATGTTTTCCAATTGTAGCTCTGTTTCTGAGTCTAGGGATATTTGATGAGTCACGAGTCTGTCATTGAATATCTTTAGTGCTGTATATTGTTTATTTTTTTTAAATTGAATTTTTTTTAATAAATTTGGGGAAGCTGTAGAGGAGGAATTACACAAATTGTTTATATAAGAAAAGATATAAGATAATACATAAATATAAGAAATAACATCATGTTATTATAATACTAAAACATACAGATTTAATATGAATTTCCATATTCACTTTTCTGTTAGACTTCCCAGGACACAGTGAGAACATTAAAACTCTATAATGAAAAACTGAGAAACTCTATAGTGATGAGAATACTGGTCGGCATCCTGGATGAACATTTATAAATGTAATCATTGCACTCATTTCAATGTTTGCTGGCAGATGCACCAGTTTTCCATCCTTCTTGCTACAGCTCCAATTCCAGGTAGTCGCTGATACTTCTATAATGATGCCTTTCACTAGAGGTCAATTGCCTTATACTCTCCATTAATTAATTTAGTCTTAGAATGGAGAATGAAGGATTTCAAGTGATTTAAAATCTAGAATTTAAAAAAAGATGATAAATTTGACATGGAAAATCTAAAATTTCTAACTAGGAAAAAATCTCATCCCATACATGTATAGTTAAGAGAAAATGACAAGCTAAGACAAAATATTTTCAGCTTGTATTCCACTCAAATGGCTAATTTATCTAGTATATAAGAACTTTTTCTTAGAAACTAGGAAAAGATCAATTACCCACTTTATTAAAAAGAGGATAAAGGTTATGAACTGTCAGTTCACAGAAAAGGAAATACAAATGGCTCGTAAGCATGTGAAAAGATGTTCACGATAATTCTTAATAAGAAGCAAAACCACAATAAGAAAACAATTTTTACTTCTCTAATTATCAGAGATCAAAATATTTTGTGAAAAACTGCATTGGTAAAGATGTAGAGAAAATGAAACTATAATACATCGCTGATGGGAGTATAAACTTACAGATTTATGTACAGTAATTTGGCACATCTATAAACACTTAAAAAGCACAATTTACATCTGTAAAAATATAGTCATTGCAGCATTGTTTATAAAGGCAAAAGAGAGTAAATAAGTTGTTAAATCCACAAAATAGAATTCTATTCAGCAAATAAAAAGAATGAGACAGTTCTAATAAGAATAAAGATAGACTCAAGACATATTGTTAATCAAGGGGAAAAAGTAAAGTTCAGAACTATGCTACAACTTGAGTCATTCTTATGTGTCCTTGTGTACCTAAATCTTTGCATATGAATAGATTATATCTGAAAAAGAACACAAAAAGGCAAAAATATTTTTATCCAGGGAATAGAACTGGGTGAGCTGGTGGGAGCAGGGACTTTGTTTTCATTGACATATCTTTTCAGAACTTTTTAATTTTATACTGTGAACATGTGCATCTTGAAAACAAGTAAATACTTTTTTAAAAGTTACACATGAAGACAAGAACTACAGAATGTGGCAAGGAACTCAGACAAGTGGATGTCATAGAGAGCAAGGAGATTGGTTATGTTACATAAGATGATCATGTAGTATGGCTAAACCCAGGCTCAGAGAAGTTAAGCATTTTACTTAAAGACACACAGCAATCATTAGAAGGATGTGAACATAGGCTTGCGTGTCTTACTGACTTCAGACTTAATGCTCTTCTCACTATGTTTCCACTGCTCTCAAGTGGGGACAAAACATTTTGTAAGCAAAAATATATAATATCTGGCCATACAAGGAAACAGTGTAACTAATTAGGTTTCAGGAAAGCGTTTAAACATTCTATACCTGTCACTGCAAGCAGCATGTAGATACAAAACACTGGTTACAAGTCATGCAGCATCTTGCAGTCAGGAAAAATTACTTAGGCAAAAACAGAAAAAACTAAGGAAAAAACTTTATGACCATAACCTAAGCTCCCATCCCCACAGCAGCTGAACAAAATGAGTCCACCATGAGGGGGTAAGCTCTGCCAAAGCCCAATGTCCAAGGGCATGCTCTAATAGCACCGCCAAGCCCAAATAACTTCTGGCTAACATTCTAGCTGGACAATTTGGTGGGAAGGTACAGTTTGGTTTCTTTTTCTCTTTAATATTATTGTTTTCTAGTCATACAGGTAATAGGTAAAAATGTTCTCATTTTAAAAGATTGGCTCTAACACAGTGCAATTACATATGACATATTATTAAATTGTACACTTGAAGCATAATTTATAATTTTATTAACCAAAGTCACCACAATAAATTTAATAAAAAATAAAATAAAAGGTTGCTTCTACAGAAACAAGAAAGTAAAAGTTGAGGCAATTTATTTAACTATTTTGATATTGATAAATATTTGAATTGTTCCTAATTTTTCCTGTCATAGAAGTGTAATAAGATTCTTTGTACATACATCTTTGTGCACTTATGCAAACATTTCTATAGAATCAGTTTCTAGCAGTAACAAGAGTACACACTGACCGGGCTGAAAGCAGGAAGAGTGATCTAGTATGAGACACCACCAGCACCTAGTCCGAGTCAGCACAACAAAACACTCACACCTGTCCCTGGTACCTATCCACATGCTTGTCCTGAGCCTCCAAAATTTGCTC
>NW_006437736.1:14479063-14495696 GCF_000325575.1 Pteropus alecto | reverse complement strand
TTTCTCAATACCACATTAGACCTATACTCAAAACAGCAAAGATGAATGTGTGATTAAAATGTAAAGCAAAATAATAATAATAATAATAATAATATAAACTTAGAAAACTTTTTGGAAAAATGTATGTTTCCCCCCATCTAATGATAGGATGAATATTTTCTTCTATATCTCTACTCCCAGGTCTTTCCCAACTCAGGAAATGGCCCTACCATCCACTCAGTTGTTCAGATTCCAAACTGAGGAGCTTTCTGATGTCTTTTTTTTTTTAATTTACTACATCATCTCTACTACCACAGTATATTCTAAATCCTCCCACTTCTCTTCATCTTCACTTTTAACTCCAGTTCACCCAGTTTCTATGAAGGTTATATTTGGATTAAACTCACCTTTTGCCTTTTTTAGAGTCAGCTATTAAATGCTCATATGGGTGAGGCTAGGAAGGATTAGGATATACTGTTTCTTACCCTTAATCCCCCTAATTAACTCATGGGCTAACAGAAACAACTGGAATAAGAATTTTAAAATTCTTATTTTTTTATTCATTTATTTAATATTCACAGATACAGGCAGCATTTTAGGTGTTGAGTATACAATGGTAGTACAGCCCATGCCCTCAAAATACTACGAAAGAAAGACAAACAGATTACAATCCAGCATCATCAGCAGTAAAAAATATGGTTCCCTTCCTTACTCCCTCCTAGATCTTTGTGTAGCACCTTCCCTCCTTATCAATGTCCAAACCCTACTAAGAAAAAACAAGAAAGTTTTTCTCATTTTTGAGGCATAAGTGCCTAAAATAATTTGGGGATCAACCACATAAACTGTTTCTGAAAATTTTCCTTTATAAAAATGCCTTATCAGATCGCCCACTGTGGTAAATTAACATGCAAATCACATATTCACAACATGAAAAAGATATAGTCACACATTAGTTTATTCAAACACATCCGTACATACTCAGAAAAACTAAGTTCACTCAAGGCCAGGCCTTTAAGTAAGAGTGAAGAGCTGAGAACCAGAAAGCCCCACCTTGTTCTCATTCACTTTCCATAGCTTATTTTTTCACTATTAGTATCATTCTTTAGAATAAAGCTTTATCTTCAAAGTGCCACTTTTAAAATATATATAAAAATATATTATCAGGAAGAAGCAACATGTCAACTCATTGGCACACATAAAAACCCTCTAGAACATTAGCAACAGTATGTATTTGCATAGATTTCATTAAATCAGCTCAGAAAATAACATAGAAAAGGTAAATGATAGAGATGGTAGGGGTCGGGATAAAGGAGGCAACATTAGTTACTAGAGTAAGAAATACTAAAAACACTCTATTTCACAAATTTGCCTAGATCTGGTCTTTAATTTGTTAAGATAATATCTAAAAACTCTTAAAGAGAGTCCAGCAATAAACCATCAATCCCAGAGAAGCTGCCATCTTACATCTACTTAAATCTTACATCTAATGCCCTATATAGAAGGTTCAGCATTCACTAAGTATATACTCATGGTTTTATCAACACCTGGAGGCCAGCTCCCTTTTTTCAGGGAGCCATATGACAGATCTAACCATCCATCAAAGTCTGACCTTCTTACAGACCCACTGTAAAAGGACTTCACAGCTAGAAGCTTGCAGACCACCTTTGCTGAAGACACCACACTTCTGTATCAAGCTATTTGTAAGAACCCTATAAGAAATCAGAAAAAATCAATCAAGGTGACAAATAGAGTAAAGGAGTTGTAAGACATGAAAGAATAAAAATTAAAGAAATTCTTTCTCCCTATTTAGGCCCCCCTTCTCTCAACTCACAAAATAGAATAAAAAGAGCTCTTTAAAATGTCATCTCTTTTTTTGTCTTTATCCACTGTTTATTTCCTTGTTCCCTATTTCCTTTATTCACCATCTCCTCTCCATTTGCTATCCTTGATCTAGTTCACATCATTTTTCTTCACCTTTCTCTCTAACTCTCTCTTTCTCCTTTGAAGCACCTTACCTTGAGAAATTTAGGGCTGATCCATCTTCCCACCTCCAGCCAGAACGGTTTCTCAGACCAATCCAGTAAAAGTCATTATCGAAGAAACTTTTGAACAGGTTCTAAGGGAGAGATTGAAAATGATGAAAACAAAGTAAGAAAGATGCAGAAAACCAAAAAAGAGACCCAGTGTCATGGCCAAACAATTATTCTTTATGCCCTCTCTCATCACTATTATTATGGACAGAATGTTTGTGTTCCCCCCAAAACTGATATGTTGAATCTCCAACCCCCAATGTGATGGTATTTGGAGGTGGGGCCTTTGTGAGGTGATTAGGTCTAGTTGAGGTCATGAGGGTGTGGCCCTTATAATAAGAAGAGACCAGAGCTCAATCTCCCCCCACCCATTGAGGACACAATGAGAAGGTGGCTGTCTGCAAGCCAGAAGAAGGTTCTCCTCAGGAACTAAATCAGCCAGCACCTTTGTCTTGGAACTCCCAGCCCCAGAACTGTGAGACATAAATGTCTGTGGTTTAAGCCATCCAGTCTTACGGTACTTTGTTTTGGCAGTTCAAGCTGACAAACCGCCACCTACTCCAAATAACTACTCTTTTTTTAAACTCTAGTGCTAGAGATTTGTTGATTTCAGAGTGGAGCACTTCCTAGAATTGACCTTTATGTTTGTAATTGCGTTCTTATAACATGACAGATAAGATAAATATTACATCTCTACCTTCCATTGTGGCTTCCTCCTTGATTGGATGGAGCGCCTGATAGGTATTCAAATAACTTTGAACGATAAAAGCTAAATACTGCTGTAGAAGCAGTCATCTTTCTCATTGTCATTTAATACATAAATTATTAAGCCTAAAGCAATATACTTTTTTCTTTGTTCCCACTAAACTCCCATTTTCCAAGTTCTTGTCAATATTACATGTGACCAAAAAAAAAAAACAGATCTTAAAGAAGAAAGCTTTAGGTAAAGTTAAGTTGGCTATATCCTTTATATGTTCCATGCTACCCACTAGGACAGAGATAAGAGATTCTTTGCTCTGTGGAGTCTGACTTTCACATGAAGGAGTTTATATCCAAAGGAAATTGCCTCTATAAAGGAAATAAAATTAAAAAATTCCAGATTAATTTTGGTGTAGAATTTGGTGTTAGTATAATGAATATATTTTGCAACAAATGAAATATCACTTCAGATTTGAAAATTATTTTTGTTACAGTTTCACTGCGATGTTGAATACTCAATGTGGTATTAATGTAACAAGTACTCTGTTCATGAGCAAGAGGATAAAACTATTAGTCTAAAGACCAAAAAATTGGTGGAAAACCATTACACATAAAATAAGAAGCTAGAAGTTTGCATATGTTTTAGAGTATGAATGAATATACAAAGGCATTCATATGTGTCTTAACAGTATACCAAAGCCTCCTGGTTACATGTGGTGGGCAAGTATAAATGAGTGCAGTAGCATTCAGAGGCATTAATAACTAATGTCTCTGTGTGTCCAGCAAATATTGTATGTAAAATTAATGAGATAATTGCCTTCTCTTTACTTTTTATTCTAATTCCCTGAAATCACTGCAAATCCCTTGTGAAAGAAAATGGAAAACTAATAAGAAAGTATTTAAATAGTTTCTCTGTTCCTCCTATTTTGTTCCCAGAAAACTTGTTTTTTCGGTGTTTTTGTTTGATGGCTGGTTAGAGTTTGATCTGATAGATGTTAAAGAAAAAGACCATAACTTGTTCCCATGATCATTTCCTGACTGATCATTTGCTTCAAAAGCCTTCTTCCTGAGATTGGATTAAACATGGCGGAGTGAGAGACGTTCCCAGATCTCTCCCCTTGAAACAACAGTAAGCTGAACATTTAAAACTCAACAAAAAACACCCACACTGCACACCAGCACATCTGAGCGTGGGATCTGCGTGTAAGAGCTACCACAGGTCAGAACCCTGCGGGGGGGTCAGGCGGTGGACTGGAAGAAATAAAGGTGCTGCCTCTCGCAGCCAATGGAGCTCCCTGTAGGGGGAAAGGGAGGGGAGAACGAGGCTGGAGGCATCACTCTGCGTCTCTAGAGTTTCCTTTACTTGCTTGGAAACTTTCGTTAGCATAATTAAATGATTAAAGAGTTTCTCTTCTAAAGACAAGAGAGGCATAAAGCCTCTTTGCACTCCCAGTAAAGACACTAAAGGAAGTGTCTTAGTCAGTGTGGGCTGCCATAACAAATCACCACAGACTGGGTGACTGAAAACGTGGACATTCATTTCTTCCAGTTCTGAAGAATGGGAAGTCTGAGACTAAGGTGCCTGTAGATCTGGTGTCTGAGAACCTGCTTTCTGGTTCGCAGACGGCTGTCTTCTCATTGTATCCTCACATGGTGAAGAGCAGAGAGAGAGGGAAGCTCTCTCATGTCTAATTACATCTCCAAATACCGTCACATTGGGGATTAGGAATTCAACATATGAACTTGGGAGGAACACAAATATACAGTCTGCAATAGGGATAGAATAAGACTTTGGTGTTTTTTCTCATTTTCACAAAACCTCTGCTTTCTCTTCAGCAGGTTTCAATCATAGTTCCCACTGAGGACACAAGATTGTGGTGGCTTCAGATGAAGCACTAGAAAGGTCAGCACCACTTGTTTATCAATACTTCCTTCCTAAGTACTCTACCTCCTATGAGAGCTTTGTTCTCTCAAAGTATCCTGAGAACAATCATGTCTTATATTATTATGTATGGTACTTTAAGGTTTACAAAATCCCTTTCCATTCATTCTTCATTTCATTTGAAATGCTGGATATACAGTAAGACTTTTAGGAAAACAATCAAACACCATATGCTGGTGTTTAGCACTAGTTCTGCCCCTGCTATCTGAAGATGAACACATGGCTCAATCTGGCTGAGACTCGGTTTCCTTATGAGGATTTAGCTTAGATATTTACTAGGATTTTTTCCAGTTATAAAATTCTTGACAACCCTGGAAGGTAGGCAAATATTATCATCCTCATCTTTATAAATGAGGAAACTGATTCACCTGAGTGATAAGGCTTACTACCCAACGCTCCTTATTGAATAAACATACATGTTTCTCTCCCAGTGCTAAACTTTTGCATTATATCAGGCTCCCCCTTCTTAGTAATAAAAAAGATCACATTTTGTCCCTAATTCTTTCCTTCCAATGATTTCTCTTTTCACCTAGAATAAAATCTAAATGCCTAACCAAGTATTACAAGATCTTACATGATCTAGCCCCTCTCAACAATTTATTCACTTACTAGGTTCCAGCCTAATCCATGAGATTTCGTTCTGTTCTTTTAACATGCCAAGGTCATTTTTACTTCAGGGTTACATAGCTTTCTCTTTGCCTGGAATACCTTTCCTCTAGCTTTTTACATGGTTGTCATTTAGGTTTAAGTCTCAGCTCAAATGTTACCTCCTTAGAGAGCCCTTCCTTAATTGGTCAAAATCTAAAGTAGTACCTACATTCACTATTTATAACATAATGTTTCATTATGTTCAAGGCACATATCAACATATTTATTCATTTACTTGTTTGCTGTCTGTCTCTGACTAAAATGTACATATCATAATAGCAAGAATTCTTGTTTACTATTATATTCCCAGCACCTCAAAAAATATATGAAATTGTGTGCAGTAATATTTATAGAATTAAAAAATATAGTGTCAAGTCTTAGGCTGCAAGAGATTAAAACCTTTTGAACACAAACTCTGCATTTTTTACTTTACCCCTTTTGAGTACTTAATCATGTATGTTGGAAGTAGAAAATTAGACTAAAGAGTAAAAGAAGGGTGAGAGAAAAGAAATGATATCCTAACTTGCAATCATTCATGCATTTCTTAACCAACTTGCTTACAAGGGTTATTTAATTTGGGGAAAATGAGTTTTTTCTCATTTCTCCACTGGAATTATAAGAAAAACAAATCATTTCTTTCTTCCCCTCATTTCAAGGGGAGGGATGACAACTAATAGAGCACAGAAATAAACAGACTTGCTCAAAAACCTCAATTAGAGTCTGAAGAGCTAGAATTAGATAATGCAACTCACAAATTCCAGTCCTACACTTACTACTCTCAAGACCCACACAGTTCTAAGTCACTCCTTCTCACTGCTAAACCGGACAGTAAAAACTTTTACTGAATTGCTTTCACTTGAAAACCTTTCCCCTTGGAAGAAGACTTTAAAACCAGTGCAATTCCTATGTTCTAGGGACTCTTGGATAATGTATGTGTGTGCATGTGCGTGGGCGTGCGCGCGCGCGCGCGCGCGCGTGTGTGTGTGTGTGTGTGTGTGTGTGTGTAGAAGCAGTATAAAAGTATAAGCAGGGATGTTAACTCAGAACTCTTGGCCTGTGCCATATGATTTCAATTACATGTAAAATCTGAAAAACAAAATAAACAAACAAAACAGAAACTCATAGATACAGAGAACATTTCAAAGGTTGCCAGATGGAAGAGGGATTGGGAGTCGATGAAAAATAGGAAGGGATTAAGAAGTACAAATCAGTAGTTACAAAATAGTCATGGGGATATAAAGTACAGTGTAAAGAATCTAGTCGATAATATTGTAATAACAATGTACGGTAACAGATGGGTACTAGACTTGTTGGGTGATCACTTCATAAGTTATGTAAATGTCTAATCACTATGTTGTACATCTGAAACTAATATAATATTGTATGCCATCTGTCATGGAAAAATAAAACTTATTATTTAAAAAAAACTCTTGGCTTCTAGAGAGGGTATAAACTAGAGGGCTTAGGGGTTATGTCACTTTAGAGTTTGTAATATTTGGTTGTATTTTAGAGAGAAAAAAGTAAAACTTAAAAGCAAGATGAAGATAGAACTAAACAAATAAAATTATGTACATTTTCCTTTCTTTTTCTTTTTTCCTTTTTTTAAAGTTGATTTTATCACACACACACACACACACACATGCTTTTGCAAGTAATATTTTTAAATTGTAATTAAAATACTTTTATGACACAGAACATGCTCCTTAAACTTCCAAAATTAATATGGTTTATGGGATACATCTGTTATTTCAACCCATATGGAAGTAAACTAATAATACACTAAAGCTACTAAATTGGTCATATCTTTAATTGGCTAATGTAATTTTAGGGACTATATCCTAAAGAATGACCTCAAAAAGAAAAAAAACAATTCACATAAACATGCTTATAGCTGCATAAAATTGGAAATAAGTAAAAGTTTGTCTAAGAATATAAAAATAAGCAATAATTAAATAATACAAAATGTTTAAAAATAAATACCTAGAATAATTTAATGTTTGGAAAAAAGAATGAAAAAAATGCTATGTGATAAAAGCAGAATATAAATACAGGATATCCAAAAATCCTAGAAACATAAGATAAATGTATTTTTAAATAGCATGTCTGTTACATTTTCAAATAATATCATTAATGCTTTTCTTCAATCTCCAGAAACCTTGTCAGGTGAAGTAGCTGAAGAAACAAATGTAGTTATTAATGTGAAAACAGTATAACATAGAGCACCTATAAAGTCTAAAATCAACTGAATATATTGCTTTAAAGTTAGAGTTATTTCACCTGAGAACGTGTCTGGAGGTTGAATAAAAACACACTGAGCACACTACTTGAAAATTTAACTAACATACTATTTAAAAATAATTTTTCCTGTTTCTAGATTTTTTAGCTTTCCTGTAATAGTAAACATGCAGATGTATTATGAGATTGCAAAAGAAAATTTGACAGGCTACAAATTACTAGTTTCATATTAATAAGAATTTTCCCTTTAATGTTGCATATATGCACAATACTAAAAGTAAATAAGCCTTGCTCTGTAAACCAGTGCACTCTCTCAAAAAGAGAGTGAAAAACTGTTCATCAACAGATAAATGGATAAACAAAATGTGATGTATCCATATAATGAAATATTATTCAGTCTTAAAAAGGAATGAAATTCTGATACATGCTACAGTACAGATGACCTTGAAAGCATGCTAAGTGAAATAAGCCAGATAGAAAAGAACATAACAGGGAAACTCAGAGAGACAAAAAGTAGAATAGTGGTCACCAGGGGCTGGGGGAAGGAGATATGGGGAGTTATTGTTTAATGGGTACAGAGTTTCTGTTTGGGATGATGAAAACATTCTGGAGATAAATAATGGTGACAGTTGCACAACAAAGTGAATGTACTTAATGCCACTTAACCGTACACTTGAAAATGGCTAAATGCTAAATTTTATGGTATGCATATTTTGCCACATTTTTTTAAGTTAAGAAAAAAAAGATAGTGAGAGATATCCAAACTTATCACACCTACACTTGGTGTGAAGTTCATACTGTCTGCTTGAACTATTTATGAAGAAAAGGTGACAAAAGACACACACATTACCAAACTATGAAGACCTCCAGAGTAAGACAATTCTCCTCCTATCTGCTCTGTGTTTCTGGCCACTTCTTTCAATCTTCTGACATATTTCAGATTTCCTCATAAGGGAAATAATTCAACAAGTCACAATTTACTCTGTGATACTTATTTTACTGAAATTTCATGTCTTGGAAGACAGAAGAGAAAATCAAAAGTTATTTGGACTCTAGGCTTTATTTTGAGTGATAAGAAGAATTAAAGTAGAAAAAAAGAAAAACTAAAATTAAGTGATTCCTAGTATATTAAAGAAATTTCCGTATAGACTTTCTCACTTAATACTCATAACAATTCTGGGAATTTTTTCTCCATTTAATACACGAAGATGTTGAGAGAGAGGTTTTAAAAATTGCTGAAATTCACATAGTAAATAATGTAGTAAAAACAAACTCATGATTGTCAGAAAGAAACTAAGCTCTTCCCATTACCTGATTCTACTTTAAAATATGGGGGAAGTCTACAGCCATGCCACCCTGAACATGCCCGATCTCATCTGATCTCGGAAGCTAAGCAGAGTCGGGCCTGGTTAGTACTTGGATGGGAGACCATCTAGGAAGACCAGGTGCTGTAGGCATTGAAAAATAATTAATTAATTGATTGATTAATTAATTACTTAGAATATGGGGGGAAGTGACCAAGTTGCCATAGTGTTCATATCATAGCCTCCAAAGGAAAAAACCTTGCATATAATTAAACATAAACCCTAAATATAAGAAAAGTCAATATCAAAAGTCAGAGAGAGATAGAGACAATCCCAAAGTCATAAATTCTAAGGGAAGATGGTTAAAGGTAAATGAGAGGTCATTAAAACAACTAAGTTTGATGATATAATCTCAAGTTATGGTAATGAGGAAGAAAGATGTTATAGGCTGAGAAGCATCAGGCTAAATTTAAAGAAACCAAAATATTTTCACAGTGAACTCTCTAGTAAATGTGTATTTTAAAATAATACATCAACAACTCTAAGAAACAAATATTAACATTCAAAATGAATTGAGCTTTGTGTAGGAAAAAAATGACAAAAATCAAGAATTTGAAAATATCTAAAGCTCTAGATCCAAAGAGCAAGAAGAACAACAAAGGTCAGATACTATATTGTAAACAGAACACTGAGGAAATAGCAGAGCAAGTCAGTTTCAATATTTTTATTTTCTCAAAAATAAATCTTGAAGTCCAAGATAAATAAAAAGAGATGATAAGTAAGCATCTCATTATTTTAAATATATTCAGCTCCTAATGGTCATATAGGGTACATTCCAGATTTCAAATTCGAATAATTTTTTAAACATGTATAGAAAAGAAAAAGCACCAGAAGACAACTAATTTGAAAAGTTATGTCGTTTTTTAGCCCACACAAGATGGGTTCTGGAAGCTTTCAAATGCAATATTTCTGTAAGTGACTTTACAAGGTAGGCAAACGTGGAGTTTCAAATCTGTCTCTGCAAAAATAAAAAGAAAGAGGAGAAGGAGAAGGAGGGAAAAAACCGGCTCTGCCAGATATGTAATTTTAGACTTGATAATTAACTCTTCTGAATTTTATTCATTCATCGGTGAAATAGAGGTGTTGAATTCTACTTTGTCTGATATGTTATGAAGATGAAGAATAATATACATAAAATACCTGGCATATAGCAGGTGCTCAGTGCATGATAGTTCCATTATTATTATTATTATTATTATTATTATTATTATTATTATTATTCGCTCTGCTGTAACTGGTCTAACATAGAGGTGGACTATAGATACGTATCTTACTGAAAGATGACTATTTAACGGCATGAGATGGATACATCTTATAGCCTTGTAACCTCTAGTATATAGCAACCTAATTCCTTAGCAGTACTCTCGACCAGTGAATTGCCAGTTTGAAAAAATTCATATGCTCTTTTGGTAGCTGTTCAAACCTAGTATGATACTACGTCCATCAAGCACACCTTAACATAGTATGTAGATCTTCCCTTGAGAATCTGTATATTCTATTGCGTGTTTACCATCCAAAGTCCAGTTTCCTTCAGCTACCATATATTTGATCCCTTTTACCCACTTTATCCTCTCCCTACCCCCCTATATTTGACCTCCTTTATCCCGTCTACCTCCCCGCTCCTCCTCCACCTCCCTACCCTCTGGTAACAACTAGTCTATAGTCCATGTCCACGAGTCTCTGTTTGTCCTGTTCATAATGTGCCCTTTAAGTAGATTTGTATTTCAGGTCTAATTCCTCTCTGCAATATTCACCATCCTTCCACCTCCAACACACACACACACACACACACACACACACACACACACACAAACACACCTATAAGAATATCTAGGTTTCTATAACTAAGGGTTTGGGGGTAAAGCAAGGAAAGGGGAAGGAGTGGGGAAGGAGTGAGGAAGGAAAGGAGAAGGAGAGGAAAGAAGGCAGGGATAGAGGATGAGGAAAGAAGGGAAAGAAAGAGGAGAGAGGAGAGAAAAAGAAGGATATTCCTTTTGTTCTTCACAAGAGGATACATGCTACATTTGAACAGCATTCACCAAGGAAACAACCTACATTTGCTAAATGTTTGCATTTACCATTTCCTGGTAGTTTGTAAACATAAGGAGATGTGAGTCTTCGGCTAAGCAGAATTCCAGACTAGAATTCCAGTTCTTTTTCTCCACTGAGAAGTAATAACAATGGTTACCATACCCCATCCAGGAGTCTGGGCAGTTATGACAGCTGTCACAAGTAGAGTACTTGCAACCTAGGGAGGAAGAGAACCTGGTTGACATCTTGATTGACCACTCTGTCTTGGAAATAAAATGAGGGATAAAATGGAATATGGTGGTCCCAGTGTTTTCCTGCCGCACCACCTTTCAAATTAAGGTTTAGAGAAACACACAATAATGCATGGCCTCAAATTAAATACCTCACAATGTCCAGCTCCAACACTACTACTGTACATTCCACTAAGCAGGGATATGACAACCACTAAAGGAGCAGGGAAGAAAATGAGAACAATCTGGCTGAACTCTGTGGAGCGAATACATTACTTGTTCTAGAGATCTTTAAGCACATGTGATTAATACATACCAAAAAAAGATAACTGTGCATTTACATGATATGTGTCAGTGTACTGTCTATGTAGGCTCAGTGTCTACATTGTATAACTGCATACATTGCTTAAATCAGACAGAATCTTTCAGAATGCCCAACCTAAATTTGATACCACATAATAGCACAGAAGAAAAGGACAGAAACTAGAAAAAGCAAACTCAATTATAATGAATTGTTTATTTTTTAATCACAAATGCGAATGTATATTATTATTGGAAATTGGATAAAAGACCATATTTCAGCAAAAAGAATTTACTTTAGATATTAAAAAAAGATTTTCTGACAGAGAAGGGTATCAGATACTAAAATGAAAAGTGATACAATTCTCCTCACTGAGCCCTTTTTGAATACAGGGCTCATTCCTTTAAAAAGGTTGGATTACAGTTCTGTGAAAATAAAAGGGAACTGAATAAACTTTCAAGGTAATTTCAAGCAAGATTTTATAATTTTATTGATTTCCTACTCCAATGAAACACTTGTATAAACTCATCATAAGCACAATTCCACAGTGAGCAAGAATGAGCCATTACATCAAGTGAGCACATGTGTAGACATATAATTTAAAAATCTATTATGTACTGTGGATGAAGAAGACGTTCTATGGAAAGTAACCTCACAGGGTGAATTGATCACAAATTCCTAACTGAGCAGGTCTTGGTGGGCAGTCATGCCCCAGGCCTGTAAATTCTTTAGTAAAAGATTTTAAAACAAGCTCTGTCCATTGTTCTTGTGTCTAGGTTAATACACCTTTGAAATGCTAAAAATAATATCCCTCAAAGGAGTAACCATCTTCAAGAGAGCACATAAACTTAGCTATCGTGTAATCCAATTCCTGCTTTGATTTCTGTCACCTTTATGTAATTTTCCTTCTGTTCCCTCCTTAATTTCAAATACGTAAAAGAAACTGCAAATCGTCACTCTCTGGAGCATTTGAGATCTTGTTTCCTGGCAATTGTCGTCAGTTTGGCTCAAATAAACTCTAATAAAAATTCTCTGCAGGTTTGGATGTTTCTTATGTCAACAATGTCTATTCTAGATTCAGGAATTAAGAAGTGGGAGAAGTAGTCCTTTTTAATGTAAAGATTAGACAACTTTTCTATGGGAAGCCCCGACATGGAAGCAATTTAGGGTTCTAGAGATTGAGCTTAAAGTTGACACCTTATAGATTTGTGCTTTTTCCATAAACTGTGACATTACCCGGCCCAAATGAGAAATTTCCAACTTCTCTAGGAGTCTCTTTTTGTTAAAGGTAGGAGATGGGTCTGAGGTAAAGGTCCTGGAGTTGAACCCTTAGCATCTTAGTAAATAATCTCTATAACCTGTCACTAACAATCATTCCCCAGATAACAGAAATCTAAATTAGGACTCTGGACTGTGAAACAATAAACTGTAGGCCTTCTGGATTCTCATATTTAAGGACCCGGAAGAACTAAACCTAGAAAAGTTCATTTTAAAAAATATGGAAGTTCTCTAATTGAAAAAATATCAGAATGTGTTTAATTAAATTATGATATATCTATTATGTAAAAAGTTAAACATAACTAATATTATAATTCGATTATCATGATAAATATGGTAGTAGGTAGGAAAATGTTTATGACACAATATAGAAAAAGCAATGTACAAAATTATACTAAGTATTCAATGATTAGAACTATTGCCAGGCTTACTTTTAAAAAACAAAAGTGGGGATATTTTAGAGGACTTGACTGAAGTTCTGTTAAGAGAATAAATACATATACAAAATTCCTATAGTCAAAGACTAGGAGGCTATATCCAGGAAATAATGTGTAGAAGTAGTGATTTATTTTGTTGGAATTATTTTTTATTTTTCAATTTTCTGTTATCTTATATTGCTTTTATAGGACAAAATGGATAGATGAAAGGTTAATTTTTGTTTAAGTTAGCACTTACTCTGGCACAGAATCCATTTGAACAGCAGCAGACTCATAAGAATGGTACTCAGAAGCCCCAAAGCTATTGCCACATAGCATGACAGCGGGCACCTAGAAGAGGCTGCAAAAACAGAATCCAAAGCAAATCCTGAGTCAGAATAAAAGTTGAAGGAAAAGAAAAGGTCAGGGAAGAATATCTGAGATCTTGAAGCAATGTGGTCTAGTAGGAACTGAGACCCAGGCCCTAAGATTCCTTTCCTGGATCCGCAAGGGACTTACTCTAAAATCTAGAGTAACCACCCACATCTTTATCAAGGAATATACTATGTTTATCAAGTTAAGAATACTTTTTTCCTTTGGATATTGGGGCTTACACAGTCTCACATTTAAAGGTAAACATAACCTCTTTGGAGGACAATGCGGCACTGTCAACCAAAATTGCGAAGACATTTACTCTTTGACTCAGCAATTTCTCTTTGAGAAATTATTCCTACAGATTCTCAGACATGTGCAAAATGTCATTATTTTGTAGGAAGAAAAGAGTGAATTCAACCTCAATGTCTATCCACAAAAGATCAGTCAAACACATTTTGATATATCCATAAATTGAATATGCAGCTTCTAATACAGGAATAAAGATGTGCTTTTTTTTTTTTTTCATGGCAATGGAGTGATTGTCAAGATAGTTAAGAAAAAAAATAATTCTGTACAGCATGTATGCTAATATATCTGGAAGTAGACATAAAATGTGATAATGCTGTTTGCCTCTGGGGAGGGGAAATGGATCACTAGGGACAGAGATAAAAGGGAGATTTTTTTACTTTCTTTTCTCTTGTACCGTTCAAATTTTGAACCAGGTGATGTATATGTGTTCAAAGCTTAAATAAATAAAATTTCAATAAAAATAAAATAACCTACATCTCAGAAGTGCTTTTTAAACTGTTATTAGAAGAGCAGTGAGTTTAGGTTGATATTACTTTTAAGGATGGGACACAACTTTATATTAACTATGTTACCTATATCTAAGAATGCTATTTTCACTTGGAAAATGCAAAAGACTTTTTACCCAGATGTTTATTTCAAAACTGTAATGGTCTCACAGTCTGATAGAATAGGAGTTATATGTAAAGAGCAAAAATCTGTAAAGTAAGTTATTTATGTTCTAGTTTTGACTGCTTTATTTGGAAAGTAAAAAATTAATTTGTCCATTTGGTCTTCACTTTCCTATTTAAATTTCTTTCTTCAAAGAAAGAAATTCATAATGAGAGATACCTTTAAAATGAGAGAGTACTGCATAATACATATTTGGACTGATAAATCCAAAAACAGCATTCCAGTGACATAAAAATATACATTTACACTATAGAAGAATATTTAATGAAATGTTGATTTTAGATGTTAAGCAAAATAAAAAAAGATATCAAAATATACTTGTATTTGTGTAAAGACAATCTAATTTTAAAAGTTAAGTAAAACAAAGTTTTAAAATTTATTTTCTTTTTTCCTTTTTTATTTATTTATTTTTTAATTGAAGAAATGATTTAAATTTTTTTTTCTTTTTTTTTCTTTTCCCCCGCTACCGCCTTCCTCCCCCTCCCTGTTACCATCTGGCAACCACTAGTTTAAAATTTGTTTTAAAAATATATATATTAAAAGCCACTTAGTAAAGTATATAGAGTCAGCATAGAAAGGTAAAAATGTATCAAATAGTAATAATGATGATTGTCATGTTTTAAAATTATTAGTGATTTTGATTTTCTTATATCTACACACTTAGTTTCCCTATTTTCTATAATGAACATGTAATTCTTTCATTAAAAGATTTTTAATGTCACTTTAGAGATCCTAATCTATTTTCCCATTTCCAAGTAGAGTACCCTGGAAAACTGGGGTAAGAATAAACACACTGGCAGTAAATAAGAATGTACAATGTGCACTGTATATAAATTTAAAAAATGCTTGCCTAGAAATCAAATAATTATACTCAACTTTCAACTTATCACAGTTGTGTGACCTTGCACTTATACTTTAAAATACACATTCTTTTTGACTTAATATTTCTATTGGTTAAAAATTAACACTGACATAATCCAAAAGAAGGAAAATTATACACAAATAAAAATGTCCAATGCTATATAATTTATGATAATAGAAATCTAAATGTTCATGTATACTGGATTGATTTAACAAATTATAACATTTTAAAGGACAACATTAAAATTATAATAATAAGATTATGCAGTAAACATGGAGAAAGCTTCTGGAGCTACCCTAAAAAAAACATACCTTATGAGAGTTTACTGTTTAAGATATAAAATCAAATATTAACTTTGGTGCTTATGCTATTATCTGCCTGTCTCATAAAGTGTTCTCTCAGGGCTCTATGTAGAAGTAGTTCGTTTCCTCTTCAAATACCCAAAGAGTCACAGGGACTTCTTATCTGTGGCATTCTTGATAGCCCTGTCACATTCGGGTACAACACTGTGGAGGGAAAGACCTAAATATGAGAATCAATTTCTTTTCTGATAAAATATTACTATTACCCATTAGCAAAATTATTGTTGCCCTTCTCATTTCATACCCATAAAAACTGAGCTACCTCGTATTTAAACAGCTGGTTTACTCCAAACTCTACTAAAGAGATAACATGCTCCCAATGAAGTTCTTGCTTTAGTACAGGAACAATAAAGAATAACAGAACTGCTGACAGCTGGGGTTTCCTAGATGAGATCGTAGACATGAATGGTTAGAATTTACCTGAGACCTAAGATCAGACCTGGACCATATACCAGGTTTTCATATCCAACTCTGGACTTCAAACTAAACCTAAAGTATTCCCTCAAATGACCCTCAAGTTTTCTGTATCCTCTACTCCAAGTGTATTCTGCCATCCTTTCATCTTTTAGCCTCGGTAACTAAACACAGTTTTCCATAATAATTTGGTCGACTCACCTTTTTGTTGTGGTCTGTAGTCACTCTGGGTTTGGGGTGCAGCAGACAATTCTAATGGAGAATAAATAGTATTGTCAATCATCTCCATCTCTTTCGCTTGAGAGAATAAAATTACAGTAGTGCGAGGAAACATGTACCAGTGAGGAAACAGCCCAATCTGTCAACTGCGAGCAGGAAACTTGAAGGTTTGTTTAAAAAAAAAAAAAATGGTCCAGCATGACAAAAACAAAAAAAAAATTTTCAGGAAATGATTCAAATTCTGGGGCCGCTTATAGAAATTAATATTGT
>NW_006437736.1:14472476-14479009 GCF_000325575.1 Pteropus alecto | reverse complement strand
TGCCTCACAACATTCTCTAGATGCTCAATACATACATACTAAATTGATTTCCCATCTCATCTAATTCTATTGAGCAAATAAAAGTTGCTCTTCAATCAGAAATTTCCATTATGGAAACTGGAATAAAAATGAAAGTAGTTCTTACCGATGAATTTATCTCAGGTTTTGTATTTGCTTCATTTCCTTTTGAGAAAATAGATGCATGCCAAATGGGATGAATTTCATTGTTTTTTGGACCTTTTGGGTAGTGATATGTAGTAGAAAAATGCACTGCTGGCTGCATGTGCCTGGAAGCATGGGAGAAATGGTATATGTTTTGTGAATATTTTGTGCCCCTATGTTCTTTAAAACATTCTCCCAATTGTGCTCTAATCTTTACCATCCACAGCATCAGAAATTCCACTAAATTTCTCTCCTGTTCTCTTATTTTTATATGCAGACAACTAAAAAGGGAACACATTAAATAAATACATACCAAAGTGTTAGTAATTTATTTCTAATGGGTGAATATTAATAAAAAGTTAAAAACAGAAAGGGAATTGAAACTCTAAGAATAGATAGAAAAGAGGGGAAAGAGGAGAAAACGGGAGAGTATATTAATAAAAACTAATATAGTTGTTTCTAGCCATGAAGAGCAGTACTGGATTTAACCACCAGCCAAAAAGCTATACATGATGAAATACCTGAAGCAACTGCTTTCAAGCAGAGAACACAGACGACACTGTAATCCTTGAGTGCTATGATCACCCTTGCATTCTACCACGGCCACTTTCTGGCACAAAGCAGGAGAATGAATACTAAACAGAATAACAGTTTTACTAAGCCAAGGAGGCAGAAACCGAAGTTTTGAGTGGCTTATGTGGCTGGAATTCGAAGGGCAGGGTAACTGACAAGAAAGAGCTGCATAGAGAGAGACATCCAGAAGACTGCATATGAATTCACCGTAGGCCCTTGGCTAAGAGCTAGGCTGCACAGAAAGAGGACATGATTCTGCAAGTCTCAGCTGAGATGGCCTCTTGCAGGGCTGACAGCTGAATAGGTGAGACTAGAGGTGGTGCAATACTAACCAGCATGAACAAAACAAAGCCTGGCCGAACCCAAAAGATCCACCAGTAATTTAACTGCTTCTGAGAAAAAATTGTGATGCCCTTAAAAAAAGACAACATGAACAAAATATGCTCTATAAATACAATGGAATATTTATTATCAGCCTTAAAAAGAAAGGAAATCACGTCACATCCTACAACACAGATGAAGAAATTATGCTAAATGAAACAAGCCGAATCATGAAAAGGCAAATATTCTCTGATTCCGCTGAGATAGCTGAAGTAGTCAAATTCCTAGAAACAGAAAATAGAATGGTGCTGAAGAGGAGAAATGGAGAGTTTTTAATGATTATAGAGTTTTAGTTTTACAAGATGAAAAAACATCTGGAGATCTGTTGTACAACACTGTGAATATACTTGCATTAGTCTGTTTAAGCTGCCATAACAAAACGCCATAGACTGGGTGGCCTAAATAACAGCAATTTGTTTTCTCACAGTCTGGACCTGAAGTCCAAGATTAGGGTGCCTGCAGGATTGGTGTCTGGTAAGAACTCCCTCCTGCAGCAACCACCTTCTCTGTGATCTCATATGGCCTTTCCTCAGTGCATGTGAGAAGGGAGAGAGAGAGAGTGAGCTCTCTGGTGTCTCCTCTTACAAGGACACAAAATCAGATCAGGACCCACTATAATGAGTAATTTAACTTTAATTACTTCCTTAGAGACCCCATGTCTAAATACAGCCAACCTGAGGTTAGGGCTTCAACAGACACATCTCAGCTAGGACTTGCAGAATCGTGTCCTCTGTTAGGGCTTCAACAGACATATTTTGAGGGGCGTCCATACTGTGGGAGAGGACACAAATATTCATTACATCATAATACTTAATACTACTGAACTGTACACTTAAAAATGGTATAAGATAGTTTTAAAAAGAAAAAAAAAAGAGGAAGGCAACATAGGAACCAGAGCTCCTTGAGGAAATGATTAATTCTGGAGCCAGGGCCGGTGAAATGTAAAATGAACCTGGTGAATCTTTTAGGCTTTTAGTGCTAGAGAATAAGGAAGTAGTCAAAAACAAAAACAAAAAAGATAAAAGCAGTCAGAAGGACACAGGAACCAAATGAAAAATCTCCCAATGGCCAAATATGAAACAATTAGAACAACAAAATGAATCATAGTACTAGATTATAAACCAGGAATTTTAAAAATCTGGTTCCATATTGACTTATTTTTGAGACCATATGGTTCCTAACTTACGCTGGTTCAACTTACAATTTTTCAACTTTACAATGGTGCAAAAGCAATATACATTCAGTAGAAATTGTACTTCAAATTTTGATCTTTCCCCAAACAATGGCGCAAAAGCAATATACATTCAGTAGAAATTGTACTTCAAATTTTGATCTTTCCCCAGCTAGAGACATGTAGTATGACACGCCTCTGTGAAGCTGGGCAGCAGCAGTAAGCTGTAGCTTCCAGCCAGCCATGCGATCGATAGTGAGGGTAAACACTCAGCAGTTTACAGTACATTCATTGTGTTCGGAGCACATTCAAGATAGGCTAAGGTAAGCTATGATATTCAGTAGGTATATTAAATGCATTTTCGACTTACAGTATTTTCGACTTACAGTGGGTTAACCAGGATGTAATCCCATTGTAAATCTAGGAGCATTTGTACATATTTAACATATACTACATGAATGTTTTGATACATGTATATATTGTGAATTGACTACCACAATGAAACTAATCATCATATCCATCACCTCCAATAGTTATTATTTTTGTTTGTGCGTGGTGTGGTGAAAACACTTGAAATCTCTTAGCAATTTTGAAGTATATATTATTATTAACTTATTGTCACCATGCTATACATTAGGTCTCCAGAACTTAATTCATGTCATAACTGAAAGTTTATACCCTTTGATCACTATCTCCCCATTTTCCCCAACCCTCAGCCTCTGTTAACAACCTTTCTACTCAAACTTTGAGTTCATTTTTTTTTTTCAGGTTTCACATAGTGAGATCACACAAAATTTGTTTTCGTATTTGGCTTATTTCACTTAGATAATGTCCTCCAGGTTCATAATGGAAGGATTTTTTTGTAAATGTTGTAAATGGCAGAATTTCTTTTTAAGGCTGGACAATTTTCTATTCTCTCTATATATACATACATATGTGTGTATGTGTATATATATATTTGTGTGTGTGTGTATGACATTTTAACCATTCATCTGCCAACAGATACTAAGGTTGTTTCTATATCGTGGTTATTATGAATAATGCTGCAAAGAACATGGCAGTGCAGATATCTCTTTAAAATACTGATTTTAAATCGTATAGTAGTTCTAGATCATATAGTAGTTCTATTTTTAATATTTTGAGGGATGTCCATACCGTTTTCCATAGCGGCTGTAGCAATTTACATTCGTATTTATTTTATTGTTTCCTTTGCTGTGCAGAAACAATTTAATTTATTATACTCCCACTTTTTTATTTTTGCTTTTGTTTTCTGTGCTTTTGGTGTACATTCCAAAAATTTATTGCCAAGGCCAATGTCAAGGAGCTTTTCCTCTATATTTTCTACTAGGACTTTCACGCTTTCAGGTCTTTCCCTTAAATCTTTAATCTATTTTGAGCTGTTTTTGTGCATGGAGCATGAAAACAGTACGATTTCATTCTTTTGCATGTGGATATATAGTTTTCCCAACATCATTTATTTAAGAGATTATCCTTTCCCCATTGTATATCCTTGATGCCCTTGCCAGAAATTAGTTGGCTGTATACACGTGGGAAATGAAATAATGCAGACAAAATGAAACTGTTCTTCTTATCCTTACGTGGTTATTCTCAACTTTTTGCTCCACTGTGTTCCTGATGCTTCTTAAGTGGACCTCTGACATCTCTCAAGGCTACTTTTATTAACAGATAGATGTCTAACCATTGTTCTTTGTCAGAGAACAGAGGCTGAGGTCTCATGCTGATGTCACTCCTCTGAGTCCATACTGACTTAAATAAACGATTAAATAAATAAATAAATAAGTGAGAGAGAAGTTATAAATCCTCCTTACAGAGGTTCCAAATAATATATGCAGATGCTCATACCTCATGATGTGTAATTTAATTCTTCCCTTGAGTGTTGGCAAGACTTAGCAGCTCACTTTTAAAGAATAATGTATAAATAGGAGAAATAGCAACTACACAGCTCAGAAACCTAGCAAACACAACATCAACCACATAAACAGGGCTAACCATGTGAACCACCGGTGATAAGTCTAGTTGATATCATGTATCTCCAATATGCCATGATAAAGGCACCTAACCACAGTGGTATATTTTAGCAAACCCCATTACCTCAGTCTACACGTGCAAAAAAGAAAATCAGATAACTTCAAATTGAAAGGTATTCTACTAATATCCTTAAATATGCCAAGGTCATGAAAAATAAGGAAATACTGAGACAATATTACAGACCAGAGATGACTAATATGAAATTTGAAATGCAAGGTAGAATCCTGGATTAGATCCTGGAACAGAAAAAGGATATTAGTGGAAAATTGATGAAATCAAAGAAAACCTGGAGTTAGTTTATAATAATGTAGCAGTATTTATTTCTTAGTTTTGACTAATGTATCAGGATTATTTAAGATGTTAATATAGGGGAAAAGGGACAAAGAGTATAAAAGAATGCTCTGACCTATGTTTAAAATGTTTCTGTAAATCTAAAATTATCCCCAAATAAAAATTTTATTTAAAAAAGACAACATAAATGTGCCCGATCTCGTCTGATCTCAGAAGCTAAGCAGAGTCAGGCCTGGTTAATACTTGGATGGGAGACCACCTTGGAATACCAGGTGTCATAGGCATTAAAAAAAAAAAAAAAAAAAAGACAACATAATGCAGACTCCCTATAATGTAACATATTGAATGTCCAGCATTAAATAATTACTACAATGTAAAGAAATAAAAAAATATGGGCCATACTCCAGAGGAAAATCCTTTTATTTATTTGTTTGTTTGTTTGTTTATATTATTATTTTATTACATCAGATTATTTTATTATATTATTATATTATTTATTTATATAAACAAGTCCAAAGACATAGAAGAGAATATGGCCAAATGAATAAAAAGATGAAAATTCTCAGCAGAAAAATAGAAACTATAAAAAAAACAGAATATTCTAAAACAGAAAACAATATCCATATTAAAAAAAATAACTAAATGGGATTAACAGCAAAATGGAAAGGATAGAAGAAAAAGTCAGTGAATGTGAAGCTAAGTTGCTAGAAATTATCCAATACGAAGAATGGAAAAAAACAAAAAATGAAGAGAGCCTCAGTGACCTGAACAATATATCAAGCAATATAGCATAAGTGTTATTGAAGTCCCAGAAATACAGGAGAAATAAAATAAAGCAGAAAACTAATTTGAAGAAAATATTTCCCAAATTTAGTGTAAAACTTATAGATGCAAGAATAAACAAATGGGACTACATCAAACTAAAAAGTTTTTCCACAGCAAAGAAAACTATCAACAAAACAAAAAGGCAACCTACCTAATGGGGGAAGATATTTGTAAGTGACATATCTGTTAAGGAGTTAATCTCCAAATTATATAAAGAACTCATGCAACTCAACACCAAAACTACAAACAATTCAATTTAAAAAAATGGGCACAGGATGTGAACAGACATTTCTCCAAAGAAGATGGCCAACAGATACATGAAAAGATGCTCAACATCACTAATCATTAGAAAAATGCATATCAAAACCACAGTATCTTCTCACACCTGTCAAAATGGTTATTATCAAAAAGACAAGAAATAACAAATGTTGGCAAGAATGTGGAAAAAAGGAAACCCTTGAGCACTGTTGGTGGGATTGTAGATTGGCGCAACCACTATGGAAAACAGTGTGGCAAATTCTCAAAAAATTAAAACTAGAACTACCATATGACCCAGCATTCCCACTTCTGGGTATTAATTAGAAGGAAATGAAAACACTAATTTGAAAAGATATATGCATTCCTATGTTCATTGCAGCATTATTTACAATAACCAAGATCTGGAAATAACCTAGGTATCCATTGATGGTTGAATAAAGTTGTAATACATATATATTCATTATATATATGTAAAATCTTGTCATTTGTGACAACATGAATGGACCTAGAGGGTATTGTGCTAAGTGGAAGTCAAACACAAATACCGTATAATTTCATTTATATGAACCTTAAAATATATATTTTGTATGCCACTATGTATTTTTTCCTCTGGTTGCTTTTAAGATGTTCTCTTTATCACTTCTTGTCAGCAGGTTGATGATAATGTATCTTGGTGTTCTTTTAATCATGTTTCTCCTGACTAATATTCATTGAACATCTTTGATTCGTGAATTTATAGTTTCATCAAATTTTTAGAAATTTGGCCAATATATTTCCTGTCTTCTTTCTGAAACTTTAATTATAAATATGGTATTGTATCATA
>NW_006437736.1:14468477-14472422 GCF_000325575.1 Pteropus alecto | reverse complement strand
TCCATGTGTTTATTCTGGATATTTTCTAATGATATGTCTTCAGGTTAACTCATCTTTCCTTATGCAGTTTCTCATTTACTGTTGATTCCATCCAGTATATTTACATTATATCATTTCAGATATTATATTCCTCATTTTTAGAAGTATATTTAGAATAGCTTACATTTTTCTCTTCATCATTTTCAACTTTCCTTTATCTTATGAATATATGAAGCATATTTATAATAGCTGTTTTAACATCCTCTCTGTGAATTTTCTCATCTTTGTCATATCTGGGTCATTTGTAAAATAAATTTTTCACAATAATTTTATTTATAGAAGCATCAAAAATATAAGCACTTGTGAATAAATGTAACAAATGACATGCAAGACCTGTACACTGAAAACTATAAAACTCTGCTGAAAGAAATTAGATAAAATCTAAATAAAGAAGTTATATCCTATCCATGGATTATATACTTCAACACTGTTAAAATGTCTTTTCCCAAATTTATTATTAGAATCATATTAATTCCAGTTATAATCATAGAAAAATTATTTCATAGAAATTGACAGGTTGATCCTAAAATATATATGGAAATACAAAATACCTAGAAGAGCCAAAACATTCTTGGAAAAAAAAAAAAGAAAGACTTATACTACCTTACTTCAAGACTTATAAAACTAGAGGAATCAAGACCAGTGTGTTGTTGGTATGATAAAGAGACAGATCAATGGAACAGAATTAAGTCCAGAAATAGAACCACATTTATACAATCCAAAAGAACAGATAAACAAATTGTGAATATTCACACAATATAATACTATTCAGCCAAAAAGATACTTGCCACTGATATACACAACAGAATCTCACAGATATTATATTGAGTGAAAAAAAAAATCACTCATATGATTCAATTTAATATAAAATTCCAAAACTTAGGAGAAATGACTAGAAAGGGACATGAGAAAATTTTCTTGGGTGATGAAAACCTACTAAATCTTGATAACAGGTGATTATGGTTATGATGCATTTGTCAAGACTGAATTGTATACTTAAGAATAGTGCATTTCATGATTTATAAATTTTACCTCAACATTAAAGAAATAGAACTTTAAACAAATATTAAAGTCTAATTAGTAGGCTTGCTCTACATAATGGTATATTTATCAGTTATAAAACTACTTCTTGTGTTTTCTTATGTGTGAGCACGTGTATAAATATATTGAGTATATTTAGATATACAGATTTCCTGACTCTGTTGGTAGGGACTAAAGTAATGACATACAAGTAACAATAAACACAACTTATAATCAGATCTTGGTTTCTCAATACCATTCTCCATTAAAAGGAACCATGCCCCTTTGAAGAAATGAAGGGTCCTCGGGTAAGAAAAGTACAAGATAAACATAGAACATCTATGTGCACAAAAGAATTGATCAAAAAAAAATGATGGGGATATGTCAAAAGGACAAAGAGGCTCCCATCGGAAGTTCAACAATGACCCACACCCTCCAGCAATTTTTCTATTACCTCATCAGTGGGCTGCCTGTTCCTGTGGCAGGAACCACACCCTTTCTTCAGAGGTCTGAATCTCTACCTTGTGGTTAAGAAAGTAGGCTTTTAAGTTACTTTTTTGTTAAAGCTTCTTCAGCCATAAAGGTAGCAGCTGCATTTTGTAGTTGCTACTTCTGTATAAGTTCTCTATGACTTACAGTCTTCTTTTACCGCTTTTAGTAACTGATTATTTTTTACTGGAACACAATTCTCTATATTAAATTTTTCCTTAAAATCACTGGTGTGGTATCTGTTTTCTTATTGGATCCTGACTGATACAGGACACATCACTATCTTAGTCCTATCAAAAATACATACTTAAATATAATCACAACATAACATCAAACTCCAAATGGGAGACACACTGCAAAATAAGTGACCTGTACTTTTCAAAATTTCAAGGTCAAATAAGGTAGAGAAAAACGACAGCTAATTGCCATGTGTGACTCTGGCTTGGCTCTTCTGTGGTTGGGAAATGGAAAATAATTATAAAGAATATTGATTGAGACAATTAATAACATTCTGAATATGAACTATGGATTAGATAATTATTTTGTATCAATGTTATAGTTCCTAATTTTGATAATTATACTGTGGTAATGTAAGAGAATGTCTTTATTCTTAGGAAATACACATTAACGAGATGGTAACAGAGAACTTACTCTCAAACTGTTCTAAATAATCATGTAGGGGTGTGTGTGTGTGTGTGTGTGTGTGTTGTGTGTGTGTGTGTGTGTGTGTGTGTGTAGGGACAGGGAGAGACTAGTAAAGCAAATGGGCAACATGTAAACAATTGGTGAATCTAGGGAGAGTGTACACAAGAGTTCTTTGTACCATTGCATCCTTTCTAAAAATGTTAAATTACATTAAAATTGAAAATTACCAAAAACAAAAAATATATTTATTCTTTGAAATATGTTAAACCTGATCACTTTAACATGATCATTTTAAAAGAGAGGTACCAATAAAAGTTCAAAATTGAAATCTGGTTCAAGATATTAAATTGAATATATGCATAACAGGGCTCAGAAACTATTGTAGGAGAGGATCAAATTTTCCTTCTACCCTTCTAGGTTTTTTGGCTGGTCTAATAAATAAATTGACATAAGATAGATTAACAGGAGAAAAACAAATTTTTTTTTAATCTTCAATATAATATTCCATTTCATTCAAATGTTTTAAAATATTATTTGCATATGTGTTTGTAAATTTACATTCCTTTCAATACTAAAAGTTAAATAATTGTTTACTACCAAAAAGATTGTTAATGGAGTCCTAAAGCAGGAACCCAGAAATAAGTCTTGGATTATTCATTTATTTATTTTTTTTAATTTTATGAAATTGAATGGGGTGATACTGGTTAATAAAATTATGTAGGAGAGAAGAGCAAATTTAATTTTGTACAGAGGGGAGCTCCAAAAAATATGAGATCCAAAAGTAGTCAGGCAATCGAGGCTTATATGTCATCTTGAGCTAAGAAACTGGGACATGGTCCTGAAGCTTCAAAGGGGAGGAGGCCAATTCACAGGAAGATAAAAGAGCAGATGTTTGCCCTGCCATGCAAATAAATCTTTCGGATAAAAAGTTATTTCTGATGATAGCTCTCTTTCTGGGCCAAGCTTTCCTTATCTAAATTATTTTAGCCAGTTGAGGGAGAGGTAAAAGTTTTTCTTGAGACTCCTGGGTCTTGATTGCTTTCAGCTCAAAATAATCTACATGTCAAATTGGTACATTTTTGGGTGGCATATTCTGCTCCCCTTCACTATCAAACAAATTTCAAAAGATCCCTGAACAGGTCAGAAATTGTGAGCAGTTATGATCTATTTAACAGTGAAACCAGAGCAAAACCTATAACAAAACTCATACAGAAAAAAAGCTGTTGAGAAGTCAAAAAAAAAAAAAGCCACTCTCAACAAAGCTCCCAGCTCAGAGTCAACAAAAGAGTCAACAAAAAAGCAGGTCTGGGACAACTATCAAAGCAAGGAATTAAAGAAAGAATGCAGAATACCTAGAACTTTTAAGCACCTTCTCCTCTACTGCTTATACTAAACGGGAGACATCTTCAGCATTCAACTTTGGGAAAAAACTCCTAGAAGAGCTTTCTAAACAAAGTGAACAGTTTACCTTGTATGTGGGTGTGGGTATAGTGTGAGGAGTGTCCTTGTTAATGGTGAGGCTAGAGAGAGGGAGAGCAGATAGGCAAAAAAGAACTGCTAATTTCAACTTTTGCCCCTAGCAAGAAATTTGATATCGGTTCTGACACAGATAGCTCCCAGAATATGTTCTGATGCCTGAGAAGCAAGTAGGTGACTCAGGTTATTTGCAACTGGATGGAAAGAGAAGTTCTCCCTCGCTACCACTCCCATAGGAGACACGTTATTCAACCTACTCAATTGCATTTCTGGACC
>NW_006437736.1:14445937-14468447 GCF_000325575.1 Pteropus alecto | reverse complement strand
CACGTCCCTCTTGCCAGCCCAATGGTACTCTAGTCTAGGCAATGACCAAGAGGCAAGATATCAAAACTATTTCAACTCAACAAGTGAACATTAACTCTAGAATTAAAGCTCATTGCAAAAGGGTTGTCTTTTCTCTGCTATATCCCCAAAATCCGTACGTGTCATTGTGCAGTAAATATTTGTTAAATGAATTGATAAAAGCTAGTCAATAGAAATAACTTAAATGCCCAACATTAATGAAATTGCTTAAATAGCAATCCATACAGCTATTATGCAACCATTAAAATGCTTATTTGTAAAGTTATTGATATGGAGAAATATTCGATATCAATTTTCCTTTTAATGGAAGAAATAACATTTATTAAGGTAACACACAACCTCTTGGTGGGTTTACGGATTTTTGCTTTGTGTGTGTGTGTGTGGTTTCTGATTGCTTTATTATTAAAATTTACTAGAAACTTATCTTTTATTTTTTTCTTTAGGATACATCCAAACCCAACCCAGATAGGTGATAACTATCACCTAGTGGGCATTCGAGAATAATTAAGTATGAAACGAATGAACCCAGGAAGTCACAGGAGGGAAAGCATTTGAACTGAGTTCTAAAAAAGAGTGGGACTTCAACAGGCAGCGAATAAGAAATGCATGAGGGAAACCGCAAAAGATCTTAGCAAAGGAACAGTCTAAAATTGAGTCGTTAGTTCTGCAAGACACCAGAAATGCGGACAGGACGGAGTGAGCAGGAGATGCAGAAAAAACCTAGCGAACGCAAGTGGTTTCAGAGCGTTCACCACGCAAAATGCCACCAGACGGGAGAGAAATGATAAAGATCATAGTAAAGATAACACACACAAAGGAATTCAAGTTTGGAAAGGAAAGAATAAAGTCGTTAAGAAAGCCAGGAAGATCAAGACCCAATTGCTCTTCACTGTTCTCTAGGTGCCAACACTGAAGACAGCAAAACTCAGGGCAGCAGACAGCGAAACAGCACCTCTCGCAGGCGGCCAACGGTCTCGGGAAGCAGCGTGAAGAAGCGACCTGGCGTGAGAACTACAACTCCCACTACAGCCCGCGGCACAGGGACCCTTCCGTAGTTCCGCTTCTGCCGCCCGCCCTCATGCGCCCTCTTCAGTCGAACCCACACAGGAGCCGGCCTGGCGCGTGACCGCGCATGACCCCGCGTGACGGGGTGCTCCGGCCGAGAGGCCCCCGAGGCAAGGCTCTGGGACCCATTGGCAGAAAGGCGACCCAAAAAGGTGGACCTGAACTTGAAAATCTCGATAATGATTGGAGTTGATGGGACAAGGGCGGAGCCGAACACCCGCGATACTGGCCAATCAACGTCCGGGATGATCTGGGGACCGGGAAGGGGAAAGGGGTGAGATGGATCCGTGATCACGTGCCCCGGGGTCTAGTGGGAGGAGCAGTTGCCCAGTGGCCGCCTGGCGCTTCCTGTTTCCGGTTCCCAGAGTGGAGCACCGCGAGGCGCTGAGGGGAACGCTGGCTGTGACACGAGCTCTGGGACTGGGGTCTGTGGCTGGCCCCTCGCTGGCCCTGTCTCCCAGCCCCAGACAGGTACTCACCTGGGGAGTCTGAGCTTTGGCTACTCCCTTTGCCCGTGACACGTGAGTATTAGGGGCTGGAGAGCGCTCACACCTTGGCGTCTGTGATAGGGGCCGAGATCGTTAAGTCTCCCTTGTCAGGGGTTCTAGCCAGAAATCCAGATAAGGAACCCTAGAACGGAGGCGGAGGCTTAAGGGCCAGTCTTCACAGAGTCCCAAGGGACGTGAGGAAGAGAGGACCTCCAAGACCAGACTGGGAATTGACGTGTATTGGGAAGGCAGGGAAAGGAAGGTCGCTAGGTATGGAGTGCGTTTGAGGAGTAACTGGACACTTTAAAAGGAATTTTGGCCTGCATCGTGGAGAGAGGTAAAGTAGCATTATCTGGAGAGGGTATGGCCCTAAGCAGTTGGAAAGTTAGGAGACCAGAATTTCTAGAACCCTGAAGGAAGTTTAAGGGGGATGAGTGTAGGGTATGGAGAAGAGTAGCTAGTTGAAGAATTATTGTCGTGTTCCTCTTTGTAGGGAGCTTCCACTCTTGGGACATAGAGCTACTTCTCAGGCTTTTCAACACTGGGCCTTTTAGCTAATTAGGACTGATTTTCTATAAGTGTAGGTTGCCGGAGACAGGAGAGAAGGGACGCTCCATCAGAAATGAATGAGAGAGATAAGAGTGGAAATTTCATTGAAAAATGGAAAACGCTCATGACTAGTCTTGAGGGGTGAGGAAGTGAATGGTACAGAGTACCCCCGTGATGTAAACTGCTTCCCAGTTCCTGGTTTAGTCATTTGTCATGCCACTGAGGAGAATTTTTTAGCACTACCAAATGGATCTATCATTGAACAAGAAAATTGAAGGGAATTTTTCAAAATCTTACATTCCTGCCCCTTGTTTCCAAAGTACCTAGACAAACTCTTGCACCTTGAGAACCTAATTGTAGTACATTAAAAAGGAACTACCCAGCCCTTGGATTTCATACTCTTCCTTATACATTTTTGCACCCCTGTATTTATCAGAAAACTTTCAGCAAATATCTTTGTGCCATGAATAGTCCAGGTTGCCTCACTAACTTCATACCTGTTTAATATTTTTATAATCTAGGGCGAGTAACCTCTGTAAGCATCAGTTTCTTCATCTATAAAATGGGAGAAATTACACCTACTTTTCTGGGTTGTGAAGATTAAGAAACATAATCTAGATAAAGCACTCAGAGCACATGCCACTGAATTGAAGAAAAGCAACTCGAGCATATAGCCAAACGTTAAGCTGGAAAGAGAGAAGACTATCGAAGAATATTCTCATTCTAACTTTTTGAACCAATAAACAAATGAAAGCTAGCTCAACTCAACTAGTGCTGACTGCAAGGTGTTTTACCCTTCATCTTTTCTCAATTTTGTTTTAGGAAAAGAAATCATCAACTCTTAACAGATAAGGAACTAACTTTGAGGCCAAAGAACACAGCATTCTGTGTGAGCATCCCTCCAGAAAAACTGGTCCTGGAAAAAAAATCTTGAAAGCCCAGAAAGCTGAAATTTTAATTTAGGCCCTAAGAAAATATAAGGAAAATGGCATGCTAAATTAATCGAATGAAAGGAGTCTCTTCTTTTTAAGTAACTAGTCTGGTCAAGTTGTGTGTTGAGCAATGAGTTAATTTAAGGAAGATAGAAGTTTGAGGTCTGAGTTCTTTGTTCCATTTATTCAGTGAACTGTGTGAGGAATCACTTCCCCTTCTTGCTTTGTCAAAAAGAAAGCAAAACTTTGGCTGTCTGCTCTGATCCCACAAAAACTGATGTGAAAGGAGATATACATGTAGTGGAGTATATAGACCATGAGCTCTGAAGTCAGACTATCTGGTTCACTCTACTAGCTCTATCACAATTTTCTTATCTGTAAATGGGGTCAATAACTATTACTGCATAGGGTTATTGTAAGAATTGATTTATGTATGTTAAGTGCTTCAAACAATGCCTGGCAGAAGGCAAGCACTCAGTGTTTCCTATTAGTGTCTTAAATGTGTTTATGGGGGCCTCAGACTTTTTGGCTGGCTATAAGTAGTCTGTGGAAACACTTTATTAATATTACTGTAGTGAATTAATGTTTAGAGTACCCAAAAGTCAGGGAGACAACTTCCCAAGCATGTGTTGTCCTAGTGGAGTATGGGAACCATAAGGTCAAATGTAAGTTCGTTTAGGGGAGTGGAGAAAATTCATTCAGGGCTGAGAGCTTCCATTTTCCTATCTTTAAACTTATTGGTACTCATTAAATGCTGCCTATTTCAAGTTTTACATTCTAAAAATACAATAGAGTCAATGGACAGCATGGAAAAGAAATAGAGGACTTTAAAGAGTATTGGAACCAAAGTTCAGACTTGTAGTACGGAAGCATTTTATTATAATGGAGAAAAGTTTGGAAGAATTAATTCTTTGTATCAGAAAAATTAGTGATACCATTACATTATGAAATTAACAAGTAGCAATGGCCTGAAGGGTCATTAATGATATCAGGGTGAAGGCTTTTTGCAAGGGTGGATTAGAGAAAAGAAAATGAGTTTGGGAAACAGGGCCATGTGTTTCCTAGAGCAGTACAAGCATCAAGTCAATTGGATTTACTAAATTGTACAGTGACTTGGTGATTCTCAAGGGATGTCAGCAGTTTGGAGTATAGGAAGATCCTATACTGGAAATCCAGAAACTCTTGAGCTTCGTGACTTGGAGCCTGCGGTGGGTTTTGGAAGACTTCTTCAAACCACTCATTTTGACCTAGTGAATTTTCTTTTTCCTGTAATTTAAATGATCGAGTTATTTTTCAGAAATGAGACATTAAAATGGATAATGTCGAGTTTGGGTGTTGTGGCTGTGTATCTTGATTCATCATTCTTATGGGGAATATGAACGAAGACCCTGGGACGCTCCTGAATAATGGAATGAGAAGTCAGGGCCCAAAGTCATCATGTCTCTTTCTCTATTTTTACATCTTTTTTAGTAGTTTCCAAATAAACCCTATCAAGTGTTAAGTTGTAATCTGCACATTATGTTAGGGAGGGCCACTGGTTTAAGCAATATATATGCATACACTTCTCAGTCGTTCCTTTCCTTTGTTTACAGCAAGTTCCAGGCAGAAATCCCATCCCTCTGGGCCTCAGCTTCTTCCTGTTAGATATGTAGCCTGCAAAGTAAGAAAAACAAACAAGCACGCAAGCAAAACCTAGTCGATCCTGCCAGTAGCATAATCTTGTGTCAAAGATTAAGCCGTACATGTCTAGGTACACGGGAGTGGTACAGTGAAAACTGCACAAAGTTTGAAGTATTAAACTTTAAATAATAAGATAGCGCAACCTAACTTTTCACCAAACAGTAAAGAAGTGAGGATGTCTCCAATGAGACTGTCATAATTAACTAATTCTTTTTTGTTCTCTCCTTTCGCTCTTCTCAACTCCATGGTGTGTCTGAAGGACTCACCTATGAATTAGACTGAAGGTTATATATCTGAGCTTCCTGGTGCGGGTGCTCTTGGCACAGAGACATCGAAATGTACTATTTGTTGCATATGCCAACGAATTTTATACTTTCTGCATAATCAAAATACCATCATCGGTGGCACCTAACTATTCCTTAGGCCATTGGTTACTCTTTTGTCAGTTTCTAGAACAAAAAAAAAATGAGTTTTTCTCTTAGTAGAGCTGAGGAGTTGGTAAACTGCCTTAGAAGTCGAGGTATTCTTGTTCTGTGCACACCTTGCTAAGATTGACCACAACCTATAGACACTCTTTAAGGCCAGTGCCGTCTTCTTCGTTGAGTGCATGTTGTGCCCTTGTCCTGAAAGGGCACAGGAAGGACAGGATGTAAGCGACAGCTTCAGGCAATGGAGTCAGCTAGGACGAGGCTTTCAAAATAAGTTTTGAGAAGAAAAAGAGAAACCTAGAGACTTAAGAATCCAATTCAGAATATTAAAGGACAGGAAAAACATAATTTGGATGAGAGCTAAAAGCTTGAAATAGACATAAGAAGATAAAACCCAACTTCATAATATTGAAGAAAACCAGCTAGTATAAAATAGGAGGTGATGGATGGAAGATAAAATGTTTTTTAGAAAGTAGCTTTCATTTATATGCTCTGTCTCTTTCTCTTCTGTCCTGTTCCTCCCCACCCCCTTCTCCAACACACACACTCTCCCAAAAAGGATGTTCCCCTTCTACAGCTGCTGGAGGACTAGATTACTGCTGCTGCTACTGCTGGCTGTGACGGTGAAAGAATCCTGGCAGGCAGAAGAGAAAACCTGTGACCTGGTAGGAGAAAAAGGTAGAGAGTCAGAGAAAGAGTTGGCTCTACTGAATAGGATGAAACCACTGTATAACAAAAGGTAAATGAGAAGAACGTTAAAGGGTTTGAGAAATAACTTTATTAAAGAATCTTTTCCTCCTCTTACTGATTTTATTTTGGTATTACTATTGATTATGGAAGAAATACATATATAATAACCTCCTCTTTATCTGGGATAGCTGGTCCTATCTTGCTTTTATGATATAGGGCAAATTCTTGCCCCAGTTCTTTGTAGCAATGTGCAGTTCTCTTACGCAGAAGAGTAGTTGTTTCCAAGACTGGATCCAAGAGACCAGCTTGTAGGAATTTAAAAAGCGTTATTTGATGCCCCCGTGTGATAAGATTTTAGAAGTATCAGATAAGTGTATGTAAGCCTGTATACATCATCAGAAGTGACAAATCTTCGGGTATGAGATCTCAAGATGCTCTTTAAGGTACCAGGGAACATAGACCCGTATTCACAGGGAAATGGTAGCTAACACTTTAGCATAGTCTAGAGCAGGTATTCTAGGAATATCTAGTCGTGGGTGGTATATTTTAATTAGTCATCAACAATTAGAATGGTCTGTCAGGGTCATGGATAGCTTATGATTCAACAAGTATTATTCACTGTTAACATTTAGTTTTGACATCACATAAATTAAATACACCTTTGGGAGGGCGGTAAAAGGAAAAGAGGCTGCTCTTCTAAGGTTGATAACCAGTAACTCTCCTCTTCCTTCTTTCTCCTTACGTCTCCGTACAGCTTTGAGAGCACTGTGGGCCAGGGCCCAGACAAGTATATGTACATATTCAGAGTGTGCCGAGAAGCTGGCAACCACACCTCTGGGGCAGGCCTGGTGCAGATCAATAAAAGTAATGGGAAGGAGACAGTGGTGGGGAGACTCAACGAGACTCACATCTTCAATGGAAGTAAGACTCTCCCTGTTGACTATTTGATCCTATTAATCCCTCTGACGATCCTGTATGTCTTTCCTAATCTCTTCAGAATATCATGTGATATGTGTGGTTCAGCACACCTGAGACTATAAACCACCGGATACTTAGTTCCACAGCTCCTCTGGAGCCAAGGCTCAGGACATCATGAAAAGTCTATGCAAAAAAAGAATCTAGATGGAATTGTATAGCCTGGGGTCCCTTTATCCATTTCCTGTTTGCCCCAAGAATACTCGCCAGCGGTGCTTGCCGCTGCAGCGTTTACCCAAGATAACTCCAGATTACAGTCCTAATCTTACCTCCAAAGTTTGCCACAAAATATCTCGCTTTTATTATTTTCGCGTCACTCTAGTATATCAGTAGTCTTTGGAAACAAATGACATCATTCTATTTATAGCATTCTGTTTTTAACAGTGATATTTCCATTTACAAAATATAGTAATTCTCGAACACTGAAAATGTCAAATCCTAGAAAACGTAGCATTCCTACACATGACATTAACATCGTTCTTGAACAGTTGTTAGCCAGAGATTCATTTGATGAATCCAATTTATGTATACATTTCTGTTATATTAGAATTAGAGACAAGTTCTGTTTAGAAATAATTCCAAGAATAGTTTTTATATTTTATTTTCACTTTGAAAACTAGCCAGATTTGCTTCAGCCTCAAAGAGCATGTTTATATAAAATTAACATTGGCAGTGAGCTGCACTTTTTTTTTCTAAATGGGAGATGGGTTAATAATGAGTTTTTCATTATTTTGAAGCTAGGCTTGAAAATATTAACCATCATCATTTCTCATCAAATTAATCACTTTGCCAGTTAAATTTTAAGATCAAGGTTTACAAACTATTCAGTCTACAAAAATTTCCCTACGAAGTTGTGATAATGATGGTGATAATATTTCTCAAAAATCATAAAATCTTATTATTGCTGGAAAGGACTATGTGAGTACCTAGTCTAATTCCTTCCCTTCAGCAGATAAATAAGTATTGCCTCAGTGCAGGCATTTGCTCCTATAAATAATAAACAGTAAAAAAGTAATGTAAAGAATGTGGGGCTGTGGGTCAGAAGACTGGATTTTTGACCCAGATCATCACATTTACTAGTCCTGTGACTGAAAAATCATTTCACCTTTTGACTTTAAGTATACACGAAATTGGAAGCAGAATCCTTTCCTTACTCACCACATATGACATGAATCAAGTGATATTTTGCAAAAAAAAATTGAATACAGTAAATGCTGAAGAAAAAGAAATGCCTCCCAATCTTAAAATCATCCATTTTGAACTTATCTATGGCTAATTTAAATCTTAGGCTTTCCCCCACCACCCAGTAATTGTATGGAACCTCTTCTTTTGATGTTAGCAGGTGTTCAGCAAATGTGAGTCATTGTTGAGGTATGAATCATAATTGTTTTTGCACTATCCATTGCCTTCCTTTAACATGGGGAATTAAGATCCTTATATGAATATCTATATGATTCTTAGCAGAGGAACATAAAGCTATTGTAAAAAAGCAAGTTTTACCTCGATATATCTCGTATACAGAATTTATTCTGATGAGGGTTATTTTAATTAAAACCAATGTCACTGTACTGTTGTACCCAATTCTGCCTCTGCTTTTCCCCCACCCCACGCTCCATTTTCCTTGTCCCTCCTCAGGTAATTGGATCATGCTGATCTATAAAGGGGGTGATGAATATGACAATCACTGTGGCAGGGAGCAGCGCCGTGCAGTGGTGATGATCTCCTGCAATCGACACACCCTAGCGGTGAGGCATCCTGGGGCATGTGAGCCTAGAGAGATGAAACGATTGACCTGAGGTGGGAGAGACTTTCCAGAGGGGACGAGATACATTGAGACGGACAAGAGAAAACTAGAAATTCTATCTTTCCCTGTGGCAGACACCCATCTTCTAACATAAATGAAAATAGGTTATTGAACCAAAAGAAAGCAATTGTTTTTTTGGGTTTGGGAGTTTTTTTTTTCTTTTTTTAGATGGAGTCAGAAGAAACCACTTTACCACATAAATGTTGTGTTCTGTCTTTTCATCATTAGGACAATTTTAACCCTGTGTCTGAGGAGCGAGGCAAAATCCAAGATTGTTTATACCTCTTTGAGATGGATAGTAGCCTGGCCTGTTCTCCTGAGATCTCCCACCTCAGTGTGGGTTCTATCTTACTTGTCACGTGAGTGCCTTTTCCCTTATCAGTCCAAGTTTTCTCTTTTTTTTAACTGATAATTTCTTGTATATGGGTACAAATTGTGTATTTTTATATGTGTTATAATTCAAGGGGGTGAACTTCGTGTGGAAAACCCTCTTTGAACTCTGACTATACAAATTTTTTAAAATGTGAGATTTAATATTTTATCCCCAATAAATATTCACATTGGAAGTGGTTTTTTTCTCCTGCCTGAGGGCTGGGCAGTTTTTAAACTATCCCATTAGATTGTTAGAACTTTCAAACAGAATCGTGTATCTAATGGTGACCATTCTCAGCAGAACTCACACTGCGTCTTTTTCTGAGCATTTTCTCAGACTGACAGCGCTCTTATTGGTTTTCTAAGGAAGCTACCAGCCCCCTTTTTCTTTAATATAACTACCTCCCCCCACCCACATTTTACAGAACACAACTTAGGAAACAGCTAACAGTGAATACAGATGACCCTTAGCATCTGAGTTTTACTATTTCATGGTTTTTAAGATGGATCTTTCTTCTTCGACAGGTTTGCATCTCTGGTTGCTGTCTATATCATCGGGGGGTTCCTATACCAGCGACTGGTGGTAGGAGCCAAAGGAATAGAGCAGTTTCCTCACTTAGCCTTCTGGCAGGATCTTGGCAACCTGGTAGCAGTAAGTAACAGGGCAGCTGGCTGAATCTGTAGCCTGCTTACAAGGTTGAATGACCAGCCATCCCGCTTTGCCCAAACTGAGGGGTTTCCTGAGACATGGAACTTGGGTGCTAAAACCACAAGAGGCCCAGCAAACCAGGACAGATGGCTGCCCTAGCACTAAGCAGCATAGGATCTTACTGTCTGGCTTGCTAGGACTTGGCTGGAAGAACACTGTTGCTTAGATTTAGGAATCTCATACAGATATTAAGGGGCCTAGGTGGGAAGAAGGTGAGGCCTAATTAGAATTTTTCTCCTGTTTCTCCCTTGGAGCTTTAGGGTTTTCTCTTCATTATCCCTGGAGGAAACTAGTTCTTGCCACATTCTTAGACCATAAATATACTTTGCTTTACCCTAAGGTTGCTTATTCCAAATGATCATTTCCTTCCTTTGCCTCTTTCCATACAGGATGGTTGCGACTTCGTGTGCCGTTCTAAACCTCGAAATGTGCCTGCTGCATATCGTGGTGTGGGGGATGATCAGCTGGGGGAGGAATCAGAAGAAAGGGATGATCATTTATTACCAATGTGATTGCACTTTAAATGCCCAGCTTCTTCAGCCCCCCGCCCAGACCAAAGCATACTCAGCCAGATTTCTGAAGCAATCTCTCTACTCCAGTCTCTCCTCTCACCCTTAATGTTGCTCTTGCTTTCCAGTTTGCTTTTGGTTTGCATCCTCTTCTCACTAGTTGATATGCCTTCCCTTTTTCCTTATTTTTGGTTTTTCCTCAAGAGGTAGAGTTGTAGGTCAGAGGTTAACAGGGCCAGTGACAAGAGGCTATTGCACTGTCTTGGTACAGGAGGGTACAGTTAGGATCATTTTAATGAGCAAAAGCATGTGGCAGGCTTGCTGACCCTTTTTTAAACACATTTTCACAAGTTCTTGAGACACTGGATTTCTTTAATTAAAAAAAAAAAAAAAAAGGAAAGAAACATTATTTATACAAGGTTGGATTGCTTTCATGCTCTTACTCTGCACCCTCCAGTAGTGTCCGTGAGAATCTGGATGTCATTTTTTGCTGCTTGGAACTACTTTGCAGTGATCTCTTGGTTGCAGTCTAAGTACTGCCATTTGGTCTGAGCCTGGAGATGTAGACCACCTCTGGAGTTAAGATGCGAAAAGTGTGAAATTTCCCAATTAGAGGATTCTAAAGTACCATCCCATCATTCGTTGGCATTGGAGTGACTAAGTTGGAACTAGGTCCTGGATTTTGTTCTTTGGTTGTTAGTGCATATGTAGCCAAAATGCCTAATCTAGAAGTCCAATCTTTTACAAAGGGAAATTGAAAGCGTCCTCCACTTTGCAACAGGAGTTCCGGAAAAGGGAAATTTACCTTGCAGTGGGATCTCCTTGATGGCTGTTCCTTCCTACTCGTAGTAAAAGCTGGCAAAGCTTTTCTTATTCCTGAGATGTTTCCCGCCACCAGTGTTTCTAAACATGTTGCACTTTCTTCACAGGCATGTCATTTTGACCTTTTTATTTCCAATCTTCTGGAAAGGGAATGGAGGCAGAAGTAGGACATCTAGGGCTCTGCCATCCTCTGCTCTGGGTATGGGATGCTGCTTCACCTGCCCCTCCTTCTGGCTCAGGGAAGTGTCATCTTGCCCACATTTCTGTGGAGAGGTTTTTAATCCTCTGATGCTTCTACCTTTCTATTTAGGCCACATGCCCCAAAACCTGGCCTGATCTTTAATAGTGAACCTGTGCCATTGAAGAGCAACATGGCTCCACTAGACACAAGGGGATGGAATCAATAGATAGGGGCCTTTTATAGCCTTAGAGAAGAAAATGAAATTATTTCATCCTTGGACTTTAAAAACTATTGGAGTGATTTCTTTTTCTTTCTAAACAGGGAAAATAATGTTATAAAAGCATCTTTTTTGTTATTTGTTTGCATTCCTCCCCCACACTCTGGTGTTTTAAAAATGCAAAAAAAGAAAAAAAAAGGAAACACTTTTTGTACAAAGACACTTGAAAGATTAAAAAAAAAAATACATGTTGGCCTAATCATTTGTGTGAAAGACATTGGATTGGAGTAACAGACAACTGAGACCAATTTTTATCCTTTTACTGAGGAGGAAAAAAATATTTAATATTTTTGTTGTATAAGGAATAGCACCTAAGGCAGGTATTTATACTCCTGACCTCAGCCCCACGCACTCGTTTCATAAAGCTATAGGACAGAGCAGAGTTGGAATTGAAAAGAAAGGGTAGAAAGACAACAGATAGATTGGAAGGGAGCAGGGGGATGCAGAAAAAATTAACAACAGTCACATGTGCCAAACACTTTTAGTCCCTGCAGCAACTCAGAATGATGCCAACCAAGTCCCTACGCTGGCTGGTGAGCCTGCCACAGATGCAGGAGAAAATGTTCACTAGTATGGGAGTGAGTGACAACAAAACGGCCATAGCTACAGTCAGACAATCCAGAGGAAGTCCCAGTTTTTGCTACTTGTGTCACACAAGCTAGAACCCTACCTCTCCCATTGGGGAGGCACACCTACATTCCACCCATTTCCTTGCCTTACCACACTGTATATTTCTCTTGGAGAACTGAGACCTTGGCTAGACACTCCAGGGCAAGGTTGAATAGTCCTCATTCTCTAGACTTCTTTTATAAAGACTGGATTGGAGTAGGTGAGAACTGTAAAGATTTTTGAAAATAAAGTAGAACCCAGAGGAAATGTCAAAAGCTCTGCCATGTAGCACCAGCAACCGTTTCTCACACTTTCCTTCCCTGTCTCAGTGATCCCCTCCACAGAAGCTTTACATACTGGAACAGTCCTTTATTCCCTGTAAAATCTGTGGGACCAGGCTGTAACCTGGACAGTGGGGAACTCCTGCCTTAGGCTGCTTTGTGCAAGAAAGCCACCTTAGGTCTCCTTGAGGACATTTATCTTGGCGCAGATCTTGAGGGCAGGGCCCAGCTTGATGTTCATGGCACTCATAAGATGTTCCTCTTTAAGTAATAAAAGGGCCTGTCCATCAATCTCCTGGGAACGAAACTCCTCTGCGATCTCTTGGCAGCCTAAAAGGAAATGGTAGGAATATGTATGAGAAAGGACATGGTAGCACCAGAGGATAAAAGTCGAAAATTAAAGATGAAAAAACAGACCTAGCAATGGTTAATCCCAAAGTATGTGTCCCAAATTCAGTAATACAAAGGTCTGGGATGGCAAGCTTAAAAAGCAAAAGGAAATCAGAGCAACTGGCTAATTAAAAAGAAAAAAGTGCCAAGATAAAGAACAAAGTTGTTCAACTACAGAAATAACTTCATTCAAATAGCTTGGGGGTTAGGGGGCGAGCAAAGATGATTTCTCTGACACTGGCAAAAAGAATTAAACTTTTGTGACACGTTTAAGGGCACAGAATTCAGACAAACGGCAAAAAGGGTAGAGTGATTTTCTTTTCTGGAGAAAACCATACCTTTGTCAAGAATAGTTTATAAACAATCCTACTTTGAAGAGAAGCAGGCAACAATGGCGCCTTATTTCCTAACCCCCTTCTTTGAAAAAGTATTTTATCCATGCTGGAACTGTTGCTGATTGAGGGTCTCACAATCATAAAAAATATACTTTGTATCCAAAAATTATTAACAATAAATAATAGCTGAATCGTAATGAAAGTGTTTGATATGAAAACCAAACACTGAAATTGCTGACACAGCAGAGGACAGTCAACCCAGAAGGAAACTAGGAAACCAGGCTGGAGGCAAGTAACTTGAATAAATATCAAAAGTAGAGCTTTCGTCATACCACATGGGCCCCTTAGAAGTCAGTAATGTTCCCTGTTACCTAGGCCCAGGTGGGATGACCTAGGGAAAACTAAGCATGCAGGTGGCCTAGGTTCTACTGGATGGGCCCACAGTACCTTGTAGAGAAGCAATAAACTCATACACCTCCTCTACACTCCAACGGCTAGGATTACTGGACAGGAACACAGGGTTGATGCCATGTAACTCTGGGGTAGGCGGGGCTGTATTGGGGTTCCCCAGGTCTCGTTCTCCATGGCCAGCTCTCACTGACAAAGGCCCAGGAGATGTTGGAGAGAGTGCTTCATCATAACTGGAATTATCTGAACCCCGGCTAGAGTCCTCTTGACCCTATAAAGAAAATCGAAAAACAGTAAGGTCATGAATAACAGTGTTTCCTTTCCTCTCCCCAACAATCCTGAGTTTGGGTTAATACTGGGCATAGAGGAAAAACCGATCTTACACAAGTGAAATAATTTGTACTTCATTTGCAAATGCCCAAAGTCACCTGTCTACTTTCAAGCGCCTTTCAATTATACACTATCACTTTCTCGAGTCTTCCCTTCTGCCGACGATTGTTCTAGATTTTCTCTAATAAATATAGTATAAAAATTAATGGATACATGAACCAGTAATCAGATGAGAGGGGACCGAACAGGTCAGGATCTCTTGGAATTCTCACTAATGCAATCGACGTGAAACCAGTTCTGGTCTCATACTCTTTAGCCCCATTTTAAAGGTCGCTGGCGCTGCGACGGCCGCTCACCCGGTGGCGCTTGCCCTGAATCTTGGCTCGGGCGATGTCAGAGGAGCTGCGCCGGGGTCCGCGCCGGCGGGCACGAGCATAGTTGACTTCTTGAAACTCTTTCATTTTTTTCCTCTTCAGCCGGAACTGGTGGCTACAGCTCACATTATACCTACAGGTCAGGCACATAAGGATGTCAAAAGTGCTACAGAAGACTACCTGGCTACCCTGCGCTAAAGGTAAATTGGCATTTTAAGAGCTGATTTGGGGAAGACAATGAAAGCAAAGGAGACATTAAATATCAGCTGTGAGATGATCCTAGGGAAGGGATGGAATATTAGATGGAGGAAGCAGACTGAAAGCAAGGAGGTGTCCACAGTACCTCTTAGCACAAGTCATGGAGCAGAATCTCTTGGAGCCGCGAAACTGCTCTGCAGGGGCGTACTTCCCACAGTACTCGCACTTCAGGAGATTCGCCTTCTTATCTAGCTCTGAAAAACAAGGTATCACTTGAAAGCTGCCATCAGTTTTTGCTGCCACTCAAGTCATCATTAGGATCAGAGCTCGACTCTAATTACTCTCAGGGTTTGTCCCTAGAGACCTCCACCACCTAACTGAAAATCCCTAAAACATAAATTTCAAATTCTAAAACCATAAAGGCATGTCCCTCAAGGATATCACAGTTTTCCTACCCTTAGGCTAGACTATTTCCATTTTGATGACTAATTTTATCCTAATTCATACTCCCAGATTTCAGACAAAACTGCATTTCTGAACAGGAGAGAGGAACTGATTACTAATGCCTAAAAAGATATTCCTCTCCCACACAGTTTCCAAAAGCAGGGGATAAAGTATAAATAATAAGAGTTTTTATAATATAGACTATAAAATCTAGAACAAGGAGACCTGGAGATTAAGAAATATCTAATTTTAGATAATCTTTCAAAAAATATATCCTTATAGTAAATAATTTAACAGGTTACTTTAGCTTGAAAAAATTCCCCCTAATCCTATGGAATTCCTTTTGTGTAATTCTAAATATTCTGATACATGTTATGGTTTCTGTGTCTTGACAGACATCATATAATTCCTACTTTAAACAGATAATTACTATTTTACACTGAATCCTCAAACACATCTCCATGACCCTCCTTCCCCAGACTGGTCTCTAAATAAATACTTACCAACAGATGGGCTGTCCCCTCCCAAGGGGCCACCTGACTGATTCTCATTCAGACCTGTCGGGAGGCCAGTCTGCAGTGGCTTCTCAGATTCTTTCAGTAACTGAGAACAACCCACCTGTCCCAGAAAAAGGTTTACAGTTAAGTCAGCCTAATTCCTTTCTGCTTCTCTATAGCTTTCCCCAGCATTTCTCACCATCATGTCTTTGCCTGGAACTCCTGAGTTAAAGGTCAAGTCTGGTTCAGAGAGGCTCATTCTCAATGTGGCAGTCAAGTCTCTAACTGGCTTTTTTCAGATAAGCCATTGGAGAACAGTTTCCTAACCTGGCTCCCTAGTTTGTCCTTTTCCTTCCTAAGTTGAGGGAAGTCACTAGAAGTCAAGATAGCTGTGTTCTAGTTCTGCAAGTCAGTACCTAGAAAAGTCCATTAATGTCTCCAACACAATTTTCTTCATTATAAACAACCCAGTTTGTGTAAGTAAATATTACAGCTTTAAAAGTCATATTCTTCCTTTTCTTTTTTCAACATTTTCCTTTTCCCTTCTTTACAACTCACAAAATAAACAGCAAAACTGAACCATTCTCTAATAAATAGTTCTGAGCCTTTTGATTTTAATGGAGACAACAGTCAGATCAAGATCCCCTTTAAAAGTCCGACTTCATGGCCCTGCCCTCACCGGGAAAGGTTCTGCTCCTTCCTGGATAACAAAGCCTTCAATGATGTGGGTGAGAATCTGGGGCTTCACAATGGCCTGTGGGGGTTTTGAGTCACCCATCTGTCTGGACACCATTGCTAGAGTAGGAGGTGGTGCCGATGGGGCAGGAGCCAAGGATACGAGTTCACCGCTTGGGGTATTAGCATTCACATTGGTCATTGGTTCACCTTTCTCTGGAAAATAAACACAAATTCAGGAACAGACATGGGATAACATAACTGACCTGTCTGTTAGCCAAGCCAGCCTGATTTTCCACAATACATATTCACCTTTCCACATATTCATCATTCACCCTGGATTCCAATTCTGAATCTACTCATTTGTCCACCAAGTTCAGACTCATATTCTACTGAACCCAGATTTATCTTTTAGCTCGCTCACCCAGAACATTAATCTCTGTGCGCTCCAACAGCACTGCAGAGGTAAGTCTCTCACCTCCAAGACTGCTCTTCTCCTCCATGGCCTTTGGGCTCTCTGCTACTGGAGATGCCTTGGCAGGAAGCATTGAACCCATTGTAGAGACATCGTCTCTCTCCTCCTCAGACTCTGCCTTGCGTTTGACACCCAATGTCTGGGGTTTGCCCTATAAAGTGAAGAATGAGAAAGAAATCAAGATTTATGAATGAAGATAAGGAAGCACAAATATCCGTATTACTTTCAGAGAAAAATTTTCTTAGTTCCAGATTCCCCAATCTGTACTTTCCAGGGTACATTAAAATTCCCAGTCATGTCCAAGAAGTGTAACTTCCACATCAGGACAAAAGAAAATGTAACATTAATTCATCCTTAACCTTGAGACCCTGGGATCATTATGGCTCAACCAAGAACTATTGTTTTTCTAAAGACTGTTTAGATGGTTTATGTTATCTTGATCCAACTCAGTACAGATCCAAAACCCAGAATGACTTCAGTACCACATTTAGAAGTATGAAGTTCAGATTTTATATACATTTACGTCTCTCTCACAAAAGGAACAAATAAATACCAGCACCTTAACTTTCCATTAATCTCTCTCTACTCTTCATTCCCCTACTAAGTTAAATTCTATTTCTACTCTGCCCCAGGTTCACTCTCAAGAGTGACAGTGCCCTCAAAACATCAGACATCACTCACCGGCAGGTGCACAGACTGCATGTAGAAGGCAGCAGGGACCTGGGCTACAACAGGTGAGGAGGTGGTAGCCCCACCCTTTACCACATGTGCTGTCCCCTGCACAGGAGCAAGGGTCATCCCAGAGGCCAATGTGGGAGGGCACTCCTGCAGTGTACCAGGAGCCTGGGATGAAGGTGGCGAGGAGGAGGCCAAATGGGACTGGCCAGGCTGCATTGTACCTGGCATCCCCCGGGGAGTAGGTACAGCAGCTGCCAGCTGTGCCAACCCCAAAGCCTGTGCCTGGGCTGTACCTGGCTGTCGGGTGCCCACAACTTGCACAGGGATATGGGGTGGTGGTTGCTGGGTAGCTGACATCTTAGCAGCCCCCAACTGAGGAGGTTTGATCGGTGCTCCAGGTGGTTTGGATTGGATGGGAATGGGTGGCTTGGGAGTTGGGTCGGGTGGGAGAGACAGAGGTGAAGACTGAAGCATGGGTTGAACAACCAGGGTTTGGGCTTGCTGCTGGGACTGGGAAGGTGGGACCTGCTGAGTAGGTGGGACCTGTGGTGGCTGAGGGGCAGAGAGAGCTGTGGCTTGCTGCTGCTGCTGCTGCTGCTGCTGCTGCTGCTGTTGCTGCTGCTGCTGCTGCTGCTGCTGCTGCTGCTGCTGCTGCTGCTGTTGCTGCTGCTGCTGCTGCTGCTGTTGCTGCTGCTGGGCCAACTGGAGGTGTGTGGCTGTGTGGAGTAGCTGAGACTGACGGTGCTGGAACTGTTGCTGATGGTGGATGGCAATCTGCTGCTGGATCACCACCTGTTTCTGCTGCAGGTGGATCTGTTGCTGTTGCTGAATCAGGGAATGGGGCTGGATCTGTGTGTAGGTGGCTATAGGAAGCAGCCCAGAATGGAACAAAGAAGAGCAGAAAATAATCATCATTATAAATTAAAAGTAAAATCATCTTTCCAAGGTGTACCTAGTTTTGGAATCACACAGTGAATGAAAATCTAACCTGGAAGGACCTGAGATCACCTCATTCATACTCTCCTCTGAGTCCAATATTACCAGATCTTACCAACTATCTCTAAAAGATCTCAAAGAAAGAATGCGCTTACTCAATCACTTAACGATCTCCTGTAATTTCTTATATTTATCTAACTTTTACTGTCTTTGCTATACTTAAATCCTGTTACTTTATACTCAGGAAAGTAAGCTGGCCCATCCTCTGTATGACTGGACTGAGTTCCTCAAGGCTGAGTCCATGTTTTATTCATTTTCACATCCCTAGAACCCAGCCCGGCACATCAGATACACTTAATAGTCACTGACAGAATAAATATCCACAGAGGTAAAAATTCCAACATCTTCCCATAAATGTCACCATTTTTAAGACTCATCAGTTTAGGTCCCCACCTATGAGAAGTCTTAGGAATCAGCAGCTGCAGGCTCTGACTTTACCTAGTTTCCTCTACCAAAAACCGGAGTTGATGATCTCCCCGCTCCTATTCCACCAGACTGTCCAGAGAACATTATGTATATGAAAGCATTTTGGAAACAGAAATGCTTTGTACATAAATACTAAGTTATTAGCAATACAACTGATAAGTAACTAACTTTTTGTGAGTTAATTATCCAAATTTAGCAAGAACTAAAGTGCTAGAAACAAGAAAGGCAAAAATAAACATTTTCAAGTAAGGTACACACATCTAACTATATCTAACAATAGCCTGAAAGCAAGTATAAACGATTTTGGGTTATTATATTATTCATTTTTATCCTTATTGATATAGATGATGACAAGCTGACTATATCAAACCATGGTTCTATTCATCAGTCCTTAGCACTCTAAGGCACTTATACTGTCTGTGCTTTATACTGGGCCAACTAACCACCATTAGACACAAAATGAAGAGAGAATTCATCCCTTATGCTAGATTGTAAGCTCCATGAGGACAGGGAATCTGTTTTTCAAAGGTGTATCTCTAGCACCTCCTAGAACATTGTAGGCAATTTGAGAAGAACTGGGTAAATGAATGGGTAGAGTGAGTAAACTAAAGAACTCAGGGCCTAAGAAAGAGAGGACAAGGCAACTTGTAGACTGAGTTTACAAGATCTATTACCTGTTCTCCCATCTTCCTGGCCTAATATGATCAAGGCTGATGTGACTCTCCACTACTCCAGGACAAAAAGAAGCAGGAAAAAAGGCAAAGAAATGTACTCTAAAGATTTCAAACAATTTCTAAGAGAATAATGACATTATGAAAATGACCACTCACCTGAGCTAATAAGGGTCTGGCTAGGAGCAGGTGTAGCTGTCCGTGTCAGGTTCATGCCCACGTTCTGCTGACCAGTCCCATCTGCTTCTGCCTTCTTGGCTGCCGCACTTTCTGCTTCAGTCTGGCTTCCCTGACTCACAGTCACTGTTTGGGCTGCAGGCAAGGGCTGCACCACTCCTGTGCCCTTCCTGGGACAGCTCCCACCACCACCCATTCCTGAGGAAGGCAACTGACCCATGCCCCCAGGTGCCTGGCCACTTCCACCTGGACCCATAGACCCTGGGATGCTATTCCCACTGCCTCCACCAGCTTGACTAAGGTTGAGGGACTGGCCTGAGGCCGCAGAGGAAGCCTGAGCCACAGCTAGGGCCTGGCCAGAGGCTTGGGAGAGGCCAGAGACAGGGGAGGCTCCGGGAGGAATGGCCTTCTGAGTAGAGCCTTGCATTTGAGGTCCTTGGGCAGAAGCCTGTTGGTTTCTCACAGCCAAGTTCTGCACCTGAAAGATAAGAAGAAAAAAGTAGACTGAAAAAGGTCAACAAGAGGCACTAAGGTCAAAGATTTCCATGGCCGATTCAGAAGCAGTGAAGACAGCTGCATATTCCACAGCCTACCTCAACTCATCTCCCCACCTTTACAATTATATACACTAAAGGCCTCCAGTCACCTAGGGAAGACCTCCTGAATCAAATTTTACTTTTCAGTCTCCTTCATTCGCTAACAAATCTATCATTAAATTTGGTTATTTATTCCCTCAAAAAGTCTCAGATTTTCCCTTTTCTCTCCATTTATTCATTCAACATTTACCAAATACCTACTCTGCCTCCGGTATTACACTGTATACTGGGAATGCAGGGATGAAAGACAGTCCCTGCTCTTGACGAGTACTTTCTACTCAGAAAGAAAGACAAGAAAATCACCAATAACCATATTATACTATGCAGAGATATGCACAAAGTGCCATGGGAACACAGAGGAGGAAGATTAACTCAGACCAGAGAGATTAGGAAAGACTTCTTAAAACAGGTAATGTCTGAACTGAAGCCCAGTAGGTAATAGTGAAGGTGAGAGTTTGAAGACACAGGTAATGACATTTGCAAGACTATCAAGCCAAGAAAAAGCATAGCATTTTTGGAAATTATAAATACTTCATTATGTTTGGAGTGAGTTAGAGGGAGTGGCAAGAAATGAAACTAGGAAGGGTAGGCTGAGGCTAGGGAGGTAGAAAGGTGTCAGATCAAGAAGGGCCTGGTATGTTATAAGGAGAATGTGAACTTTAGTTTGGAAACAGAAAGTGTATCTATCTTCTTCACTGTTATATTCTCAGTACCTAGCACAGTGCCTGACACATAGTAAGTACTCCAAAATATGAAGAGAGAAAAGGAATAATGAATGAGTGCTTAATTGATTATAGGAAGGCACTGAAGAATATTAATCAGAATATGATCAAATCTATAGTTGAAACCATTCTTTTAGACACTGCTGATAGAAATGTCAATCAGTACAGCTTAGTATCAAATCCTAAGCTGAACATTTACATACCCTCTAACCCAGGAATTCCACAAGAAAAACCCTTGCTACGTATAACTGGAGGCATGTATAAGAATGTTCACAGCAGCACTATTCATAGTAATAAAAGCCTGGAACAACCCAAATGGTCATTATCAGAAGAGAATATGCTATAGTATATTCACACAATGGACTATTACACAGAAATCAAAATTAATAAAGTATAGTGACATGCAATAATATGCATGGATCTTGACAATAAGCTATTAAAAAAGCTTACATATAGCGCAAAGATTACATATAGCGCAAGTATCTTACAAATGTAAATACAAATAAAATGTACATTTATATATATTATGTAATAATATATATAAATAATGGTATGGTATCTGGGATTTGCTTCTAAATAATCCACAAATGGAAGGAAGGGGCCTGGATAGATTGACCGCTTGTTGATAAATGTTGAAGCTAGATGGTAAGTACATAGGGATTCATATTTTTTCCATGTTTTATGTGTTTGAAATTTTCCATAATAAAAAGTACTTTATTATATGAAGTACAATTAAACTATATAAGAAGGAAGGAAGGATGAACCTAGGAATCAGAATGTCCTTACCATAGGTGGAACTGGGATTGATTATATTATTAAAACTTACTGAGTAAATAAATAAAAGTGGGCCACGAATGGACCATTGATGAGAGGATGTCATGAGCCAAGGATACGATTTATCAAATTCTGTATACAAGAGGTACAATTAAAAATAATGTTAGTAACATTAAGAAAACTTATTCTAATAGTAATGTGGAAGAAGATGAGAAACAGATAAAGCTGAAGTCAAGAGACCGGTTAGAAAACCAGCACAGTAATTCAGGTGAAAAATAAAAAGAAACTGAATCGGGCAACATCAGTAAAGAAGAAGAGTTAAGAGCTTTTGAGAAAGATTTACAAGAATCATTAGGATTAGGTGCTAGGGCACTTATTATTATCTGGCAATTATATAGTTTTTTCCTACTCAGCTTTCTTTCTGTAATGGCTACTTACAAGTATTCTACTCTCCCTATATCTCAGAACCACTTCCTCTTTCCTCTCTCATTCACCCCTGCAGAGACAATAAAACCATTACATGAGCATGATACTTCATCAGTTCCGCACCAAATCTATACATTCATCTACATAAGCACCCATCACTTACTTCTCCCTCCTCTCCCTTCTACCCCTCCTCATTCTCAAGAAGCTTATGTTACCAATTCTCTCCTGTCTTTTCAGCCTCTCCTGTACTGGCTCCTCCTTTTTACCATCCCTGAACCTCACTGCCCCTCTCCCAGTTTCATATTCCTTTCCTGTCACTGCTAAACTCTTAATAATTGTTTACATTCATTGCATCTATTCCCATTATCCTCAGTTATTCCTCACCCCGATGACTCCACTGAAATGGTTCCCCATCCATACCCATAACTCCATCTTTCTCGCCCTCTTTACTACATTTGACGGAGGACCCTTGCCACTTCTTGTTCCATTCTGTTCTCTGGTTTTCATG
>NW_006437736.1:14430066-14445503 GCF_000325575.1 Pteropus alecto | reverse complement strand
CTCTTTCCTGTTCAACTTTGCCAGTCCATTACCCTCCACTTGACCTTGAACTGCCCTATTTTCTAAGGGCTCCCTAACCCTCAGGGCTTCATCTTAAAGGCTTTTCTCTTCTCAATCCATACCATCTCCCTATGAAATTTCAAACACTCCCCAGACTTCAATTATCAACATGCCTACTGCTCTTGAATGTTTATCTCAACACAGCTCTCCTCTGAGCTTCCACCACATAAATAACACCACTGATCCCGTATCTCCTCCTGGATGGCTAGAAAGGACTGCATATCCAAAAGTGAACTTCACCCTAAATCCACTTCTCCAACATTCTTTATCTCATAATTATCACTACCAGCCACCTCGCTATTGTGTCAGGTCTTATCTCTGGCTTCTTCCTCAACTCCCCATCCACTGAATCTGTTCTCCTTTTTCACTGACCTATGTTTTTCTCAATATTCACTTCTGTCCATCTCTATTGCTACCACCTAATCCAAACACCATCTTTCCCATAAACTGTTATGATGGTGTTGTTCCCCCTACATTCATACTCCATTTATTCATTTCCATTTATTCTCCATAGAGGAGCCAACAATCTTTAAAATTAACAAACAACAACAAAAACCTCAAATCACTCCATGCCATGCTTAAAACCCTTCCATATCTTCCCACTGCCCTTCACATAAAGCCCAAAATCCTAAAAACGGTGCCCAAGGTCCCACAAGATGAGGTTTCACATACCTCTCGAGCACCATCTCCATCCCTCTTTGCCAAACTCCAGGAACACAGGTCTTCTTTCAGTTCCTCAAATATATAAAGCTCCTTCCCTCCTCAGAGATTTTGGACATAAGCTTCCCCTGCCTTCAGCACTCTCCTTCTATGTCTTCACCTGACTAGCTTCTACAGGCCCGAATTTAACTGTCACCTCCTCAGAGAGCCCTCCTTGACTTCTACCCCCATCCCAAGGCTAAATTAAGTCCTTTTCTGATTTCAGAGCATGCTGTATTTCCTAATGAAACAATTATTAAACCACTCAGGTGATTATTTATATAATATCTGGTACTTCAATGATTTGTGATCTCTATCAGTCTAGTCACTGTGACTTCCTTGGGCATTCAAGGCTAAGGAATACATATAATCTGATATAGAATAATGCTAGCTAATACTCATAAACACTCATCATCTCTAGGCACTGTTCAAGCACTTATACATATAAACTCATTTAGTCCTCACAACATACCCTGAGGTATGTATTTTATAATAAATGTTTTATATATTAAAAAAAAACCATGGCAAAAAGATGTTAGATCATTTGCCTAGGTCGCACAGTCAGTTGTAGAGTTGGAATCTGACCCAAACATCAGATTCACACTTTCAACCACTACTCTGTCCCTCCACATGTTGACACTCAACAAATAGATGGATAAATGAAAGAAATGGATATGGAAACAGTCTCAACCTCATCCTCTAATCCTAATGTGAGCATAGTCTAAAACAAAGGTCTTACCTTGTTACTAGCTGACCCCAAGAGTTTCTTTAGTAGGTTCCTTAATTTCTCTTTTCTCTCTGGTTACATGTTCCTAGTTGACTCTTTCTAAAGTACTTGCCTTTTCCTATTAATCTGCTGATCAACAGCCAGCAACGACCCCTGCTGCCTATGAAGTTAGCTGGCTTTCAGATTTTTCCCGACAATGACCTTTTCTACCATCAGGCCTGCTGTCTCCACTTTATGCACTCACCCCCAACTCAGAGTCACACATATACAAATGATGCCTTTACACATACTTTTCTCTCTCCAGTTTTCTTCTTACTCCAAATCAAGTCATACCCCATCCTCCAAGAATTTGTTCAAGTATCCCAAAAGTCACTGAAGATTACTGCAGCCAACTCTTCTCGTGTCAAATTAGTGCCATTTACTTTCGCACTTCTTTGTTCTCTAAGCTCTTTTTTTATAAGGACCTGACTCATATTTCTTTTCAATCTCCCAAAGTTTCGAGTATATATCTGAGCACATCAATAGAAAGAAAGTTCAATATTTTCTTGCTAACTGATAAACTAAAAGAATAAAGTAAGTATTATGAGATCCCAGTTTACATCCCAGTCATAAGATCAAAAATTCAGGCTTAAAATATATATATAACACTAACGCTTTATGTATATATTGGGGATAAGGCATGGGGAGCAATGGTGAAGAAGATTTCCCTTGGAACACAGCGAGCGGAAACGGACTGCTAAAAAGTTGAGAGCTACAGGAACTCATAAAGAGAAGGAATCAAACATCCTTTCAGCAACTTAGCCAGGTCAGCTTCACATCCATATAACAGGACAATTCCCTCAACCATCCCTCATCTTCCAGAGAAAGTACTGCAAGGAGAGAGAATTAAGACTTCCTGAATAAACTGAGCCATGGAGGGCAAAAGAATAGTAAGGAAATCTGCCCTGTGTTAAGAATAAGGCTTTCCAGATCCACAGGGCTGTTTTCAGTCAAATTTATTTCCCTTACTAACTCAAATAACTCAAAAGTTGTGTGGGATTCAAGTCCTACAGAAATTAAGGATCAAAAAAAAAAAAAAAAGAAAAAGAAAGTAAGAATTCTGAAAAGTGGCAATGGGATATAAGGGTGGGCCTTAGTCTGTGGTCGTTCCCTTCATCCTCCCCAGTGCCCATCCACAGGTCAATGGTTGCCACTGACCTGATCTGCATCTGTATGAACTCCTGGAGACTGAGCAGATGGCACCTCCTGCTGGACTGCAGCCACTGCCCCGTTAGGCATCAGGATGAGTTGGGAGGCTAGAGGCACATTCCGGCCCAGGGTCCGGTTTACCTGCAATAGGTTTCCCAGCTGTGGCTGGCAAGGAGAGGAGGAAGAAGAGCAGAGGAAAGAGAGCCAGAGGAAAAGAAGACAGAAGAAACGGAAGGGAAGGACCACAAGACAAAATAAACAGAAGATATGAAATAGTAAGCCCTGCCCCTTTCCACACCAACCCAGGAGACCCTTTGTTTTCCATATGTGATGAATCATCCAGAAGAAAACCTAGAATGTGTATAAACTAGAGATGGATAACAAAGAGTCACACATCAAAGAAGTTGAGACAATGAGAATCTTAGAACAAGTATTTATGTTAAGTAAGTAGATAGGCTAAGAGCTAACACTTAGAATTAGGTTTAAAGATTAGACTATCTGATGTTAATTTAGTCAAATGTTAAGGTGAACACTTTTAATTTACGATCTCAATGTAATCTGCAGGCTACCTGTGAATAGTGAGTGTTACTTCTAGAGGTAAGTAAGGTATAGGAAGGAGATGGGCTTGTCTTAAAACAGCTGGGTAACTATGGTTAAATAAAATAGCTCTCACTCAAGTCCTAGCCAGGGACAGAACAGTTACGCCCGTGGGACAATGGCAGTTGTGTCTGTGGCTTACCCGTAGATACATCTGGGCCTGGGACTGGTTGAGGGGTGGGGAGGTGGTGTTCCCCAGTAGCACAGATTGGGTCAAAGTGGTAGCACTGGGAGAGCTCACACTCTGGGATCGGCTGATGAGCTGGGCGGCCGACGTGGTGGCCAGATTGATCTGCGTGGCATAGAAAGGAATGAAGACTAAGGATTTAAGATAGGTGAAAGGAAATGAAAGTGACTGACAAATTCAGAGTGACATGGTCAAGAACAGAATATCTCACTTTCACAGAGTCAGGGGTGGAAATGATTAATACTTTCCTTTCTGTAACTGTCATCCTGGCTACTGTGGAGTATTACCAAAGTAGAGAAACCAGTCCCTAGCCACTAGTGTAACAGTTGAGAAGGCAAATAGAACAGATTTTACTTCTCATTGAAGGGTCTAGAGATTAGTCCCTTTCCTTTATTATCACCTCTTCTTCCCCAGGATTTTCTTCCTCCTTTCTTAGACTTCCTTGTTAAGACTCCTACATAGATCCAAGTTGGTTACTTTTCTTTTACTAACATTCACTACATAAGAGCAATAAATACCATTGATGGCTCAGTAAACACTCTGAGATCGGCCACGCAAAGTTTAGCCCAGAAACAAAGATGCCGAGAGAGAAGCCTCTCAGTGGGGAGAAGCAGTACTCACTGAGGCCTGGGTGGTGGCGGTCTGCTGCTGTGCAGTGCTGGTGTTTGGGGAGCTGGCCTGCCGACTGGCAGCAATTGTGGCCTGAGAGAGAGAAAAGGAAATAAGAAAGAGCGGAGACAACGAAGAAAAAGGCTCTGAATCTGCCAGCAATAAATCAGAGGCACGAAAAGTAATGAAGATTTCAGGTAAGAACCAACAGACTCTTATGAAGCAAAGAAAAGTATATCCACTGTGCCAACAATCTCACCTTACCACATATGCTAACTATGCAGTGACTCCCACAGAACCCCCTTGGGCAGGCAGGCAACCTGTCCTCCTCTTCTCACTTTCTTTTAGATGCAAGAACCTTTGGTCAGGTCACATCATGAGTAACTGATAAAACTAACCCAGAGCTGTCCAATACAAATATAATATGAGCCACATATATAATTTTCTAATACGCAGATTTTTTAAAAGGGAAAAGAAACAGGGGAACATTCCAATAATGTATTTTAAGCCTCGTTTCAATGTGTAACCAACATAAACAAACTACTGAGATATTTTACTTTTTTTTCTTGCCAAGTCTTTGAAATCCAAATCTTACTGCACATCTCAATTGGGACAGGCCGCATTTCAAATACTCAATAGCACCACGTGGCCAGTGGCTACCGAATTCCACAGTGTGGGTCTAGACATAGCCAGTCTACCTCCAAAAGGAAGTTCTCCCACAGTTCTTACTGCAACCCCAGAAGCTAAGATCCATTAATCTTCCTACAGGAGGACAGGAGGCACATTCCTACAGGAGGACAGGAGAATGTTTCTAGCCAGACTTAGTGGAGGATGCAGTATGCCCCTACCCACCTGTAGCGCCTATCCCCTCCCTCTTAGGCCAGCTGGCTGCTGACCTCTCACCTGCTGGACGGCAGCCAGGCTATGCAGCTGGGCATTGCTGAGCTGCTGCTGGAGCATGAACTGGTGGAAATACTGAGCCGCGTTGGGCTGACGCTGCAGTGCCTGCAGAGCCTAGGAGAAGAAAGAAAAGATCAACTCACTTAGAATGAATCACTCCTAACTCCTATTCTATGCAAATCACTGTGATCCTGTGACAGGACACAGGGCAAGGAGACAAAGGAAGATGGGAGTTTGGCTAAACCATCAACTTCTGATTTGTCCACTTTGTTTATATGAGAACCAGTAAGTTCATATAGTCCTCAAAAAGTGGAGAAGCAGTTAATTCTGCTATGCTCTATATATAAAGAAAAGTAAAGCAGTGTAACTCACATGAACACTTATTTCCCAAAATGAAATCTAAAAATACATGACACGGCAAAGAAAAGAACTGAGGATAGATGGGTCAAAAATAAATGGAATGTTGATAAATGTGAAGAGAAGAAGAAAATAAAAGGCCATATTCTAGAGATACGACAGAGGTGATAAAGCCCTAAGGGGTTGAAAATGATGAAAAACTTGAATAAGTGGCTTATGAAAGATTCTAACATGTAAAATTTTCAAATAACTGCCATTTTCAAACATCTACAATATAATGCTAATAGATGCTTCTTAAACAATATTGGTAATTTAGTTTTAAGTGTTAACTTTAGGATATTACTATATTCTTATTCTTTAATAGTTAAAACTATTTATGATATGCATAGTTATTCTAGTAACCAAAATACTTTAAGTAAAGGACTCCATTCCCAAGCAAATTTTTAAAATCATGAAATTTACCATTTGTCTAAAAATAAAACTCTAAAGAGTTTTATACTTCTCTTACTCAAGGTAATTTTTAAAAGACCAAAGATTAAAAACCTGAGAATCCATGAAGAGAAATGGTTAGTTAGAATCTAGCTACATGAACTGAACAGTACAAAAAAACCTTAAAGACTGAATCTCAGTCTCTGTTTGCTTGCTCAAACTGTTGTAAACTCCTAAGATTCTCAGAGCTAGAAGGGACCTTAGTCATCACCTAATCCAACTCCCCCAGTTTTCTGGAAAGGAACTAAGGGCGATTATCTTCTGGCATCCATGCCTTCCCCAAGCCAATACTCACAGATCACAGCCCCTCAGAGCTGAACCTCACCTGCACTGCTTGCCGTTCATATAGTGACATCTGAGCTATCTGGGGCCGAGAGCTGCCCCCAGAGCTGGAACTCCCATTGGTGGAGTTAGAGTTCTGCTCGCTCTCAGTCTCCATGATAGTGGTCCAGGGTTCCCAAGGCTGGTGCTCTAACTCAAGACCTAGATGGAAGTAGCAAATGATTAAAATTTACACCTGATCTCAAACTATTATTTCATATTATTATTCATGTAATCTAAGAATCTTCCTCTTCATCCATAATCCACGATTTCTCAGGTTTTATAACTACCAAATCTGCAGTACACTCTTCCCCACACCATCTTTTGAAGCTATGCAGTGTCTCAAAAGAAACAACCTTTACACATTCCCTCATAGCTGTTATTAAATATAAAATGGCCAGGATGTAAGATAGCATCTCACAATACTAAGGCCAGTTTACATTCCCCTAACGCTTTTGAACAGTTTAAAATCTTCCTGTTTAAAACTTATTGTTATCTCATTTTTATCTGCATCTGCAACATCCTTATCAGTATCATCTTAACATCAGTCACCATTTACTGAGAAGCCACTAGGTGCCTCCTCTCACTGAGTCAGGCTCTTCACCTTCATTATCTCTCACAGTGCTTTAAGGTAAATATTATTATCCCCACTTTACAATTACGGAAGTGAGGTTTTCTGAGATTAAAGGAGCTGTCCTACTAAGTATCAAGTCTACACTAGCACATGCTTCTTCAAATCAGAAAAAAATCTATGATTAAGGCAGTGTCACTCAGTTTGAGTATGCACTGTCCTCAGTTTATGGAGGAGGGCCCTAAGATACACACAGGTTAAACACATCATGAGCAGTCATAAAACTAGGAGATAGAAGAGCTAGTCTACAGCCCACATATAGCCCAAAGAGCTATCTGGTTCAAGCTCAGGCTAACAACAACACCTTGGGCATGTCACTTTCTCTTCTTACACTTCAGTTTCCTCATCTGCAAAGAAGGCTTCACAACTGAATGTAATATATCGCTTTAACAAATGACTCCCAGGTATTAAACATATTAAATATACAGCAATGAAAATATTTGAGAAAAACAGATTCAATTTTTTAGTCCACTAAAGTGGTCACAATTGACCTTCTGGGGTCTAGACTAAAATTTGCAAAATGACATTTGAAAACACTGGTAAGAACCAAGCAAAGAAATAGGAGAAGAGAAGCAAGAAGACATGTACCTTTAAAGCAGCACTAAATGACAATAGTTTTTTTTTTGTTCATTCTTTTTTTTTTCTTTCTTTTGTTAAACCTAAACGCTATATTCTGTGCTTTTGAGGCACAGAAATAGGTCTGCAAACCACTACGTGGTTTAGGAATGCAAATATCAAACCAGAATTTCTGTTAAAGGCTGTCAACAGTTTTATTACAGTGGATTTATCTTAATGACTGCATCCAAAACAAGCAAAGTAAGTAAAATCAAACCGGCTAGCATTAGAAATAGAGTTGGGGACATTTCTTGTTATTACATTCCCAGTATCATCTGATTGCATCATTATCCCCCAAGAACTACCCATCTCTTCAGTTTTATTTAGGAATAGCAAATGTCAGTGCAAACATGGATGTAACCCAAGTGCATTGGAGAAATCATATCAGTTTCAACTCTAGTCTACCTTCTCCCCACATCTTTTGCCAAAATATCAAAGCACTAAACAGATACAGACCCATGAATCCTCATTATCAGCATGTGAAGAAAAAAAGTGGGTAAGGATTAGAGGCAGCACTCACAGTTGTATAGATCACTGGACTTAGTTCACTGGACTCAGAGACATGAGACCCCTTTACTAGCTAGAGGGGGCATTAATTCCTACATTAATAGGTAGAAATGCTAATTAAATGAACCCCTCATCTCCCCCAAAATGGAAGCCTTCTTAATATTTTTTTCAGATTGTGAAATGGATACAGAGATAGAAAGGGACAAGGTTAAAGTCTTTAATAAAATCCAGGGAAACTGTCATCAAAACCAAGATTTCTGGATCCCAGGAACATAAATCTATTTGTTCATGATCAAAGTTGGAACTTTGTAAAATTAAGTACAGAAAATGAAGACAACAAAAAGTTTGGGAGGCACAGTGAATTCAAGTTTTCAGAATTAAACGGGAAGAAAGAGTGAGAAGCGGATCCATAGAAATCTCCACAATAGCTAAACCATTGTCGTCTTGAAAGGTAGCATTTGGGTGTGTATGGGTTTGGGTGAGTAGGAGCACAGACCCCCTGGAAGGCAGGTAGGAAAGGATATTGAAGTGGAACTATTACTGGGCCTACAGAGCCAAGAGTTGGAAGAAATCAATTTCCCTAGGCATAAAACTGTGTCTTGTAGAAAGGATGGGGCATGGGAAGAAGGCGGGAGAAGGGGGTGGTTCGGGGAAGTCTGTGCCAAAGAAATGGAAGTAATCTGGAGTATAGGAATAGTAGACGCCCACGGGTCCTTGTTGTATATAGAACCTTAATGAAAATGAGGTTCCAAAGACAAATCAAATACACCGGGGTAAGGGGCAGAAAGAGTAGTACCAGAAGTGAACTGACCCAACTTAGCAGGGAAATGTGCTTACTGATAGTGGGGAGACAGGCAAAAGAGACAGACAGAAGTCAAGGAATTGGAGGCTGAGGAACCCAGCGGACCATATAAAGCAAGGAGATAACTAGACAGCATGCTTAGATGGGAGAGCCAAAGTCTGAGAAGAAAAAATGAATGAGAAAATGAGCAGTCAGAAGCAACTAGGGTGACGGACAGACAGCATTAAGCACAGCGACATGAATAGCAAGAAGTCTTGGACAGGCAGAGCCGAAGGACCGCAGAGCTAAGCGCTAGAGGTAGGCAGGGAAAGAAACTGGGGGAGGTACCTGGGGCGTTGCACAGACCGAGGTGGCTGGAGAAACCTCCCCGCGCAGCCAAGCCCCCAGAGGTCCTGCCCCTCCCCAGCCCGCGGTCGCCGGGTTACCTTCGCGCCTGGCTCAGCACCCAAGTGCTCCCGGGGGGCGTCCACCTCATGTGCCGGGGTCCCCCGGTCGCCGGGCTGGGCGGGGGGCTCTCTCGGCCTCCGCGGCGGTCACTGCCATGCTGAACCCCTTTATCTACAGCCTCAGGAATAAGGCGGCAAAATTATCTCTGAGGAAAGTCTTACATCACCTGGGCTTCTTTCCTGAAGAGTTGTAGAGAGAGAAAAGCAACTAACACTTCAACTGCACTTCATAGCTTGAAAGATATTTTGATATAGTTTTCAGAATTTTTTTTTTTAATTTGAGAGTACAGGTATACTATGATTATCTTCATTTTACAGTGCGGGGTCTAAGATTCATTAAGTTAAAGTGACTTGTCCCCCTCCCCTCGGCGCCCTCCTCCCCCTCCCTCCGCGCGTCCCTCGTTTCCTGCCGGCGCCCGTTGCCATGACGACGCCGCTCCCGGGCCTCTGCGCTCTAGGCCCCGGGGTTGTTTTTTTTTCCCAGTCTCTCTCTCCCTTTCTCCTCTTTTTTTTCCCCTTCTTTCTCTCCGAGTTCTGCTCGCCGGTTGGAGGGACGAAACTGAGAAAGTGCTGGCCTCTAGTGGGGAACTCACCTCTCATAGAGGAGAGGGAGATGGGAGAAGGGAGGGAAGTGACGTGAAAAGGAGAAAAAAGAAGGTATTTTCTGGAGCTTCTGGGAATAAGGCATAGAAAGAAAGGATCAAAGGGACCAACAGGAGGAGAGGGAGAAAGAGCAAAGCAACGACCCCAGAGACACGATAGACTGGGAAAAGAAAGAAAGCCGAGGAAAGAACAGGAAAGGAAAAAAAGACTGAGGAAAAAGAATTTTGATTGTTTAATCTCTCACCTCAACTCCAAGAAGGCGGGAAAGAATGCTGCAACAGAAACAGTGAACCCATTAGGAGTTGACATTCCTCTAAAAGCAATCTAATATAACTTGCTTCGAGTAACACTTTTAAGTCTGTAATGTCAGGGATTTTGTGTGCTTGTGTGTTCTTAGGTTTAAATGCGCATGTAAAAGAATTAGAACGACAAAAAGGGGGAAGGCAAGGGTATCGAAAGAACAATGGGGCGGTATTTGGGAATATTAAACGTTTGATAAGGCAATAGCCTTTGTCATCAGTTTCTAATTATCTTAGACTTTGGACATTTAGCAAATATTTATAGAGCACCTACTATGTGTCTCTCACTGTTTTTGGAAGCTTGGATTACATCAGTGCACAGAACAAAGATAACTGCCCTCATTAACCCTTACAGAAGGGACCAGGGGACACCTTGTGGATTAATAACTAGAGTTGATGCTTTTTCTGTTGTTATCGTAGTCTGGTAACTATATTTACCTCGTGACTTTTCCTGACCTCTGTTCTATCCAGGTATTTCTTTGTCAACCCATCTTTAGTCTCTCCTTTAAAAGCCAATGCATGGGTTGTTTTGACAGAAAAAAATAGAAGTGTTCTCTTTGTTTATAAATTAGATCCGTTTAGGTTTGCATTGAGAGAGGAGTGTTTGGACTCCAGGCTCTTAATTAGCGGTAGCCAGATTTATAGAAGAGAAAAATCTCTTCCAGGCTTCTAGGAACCAGTCAGACAAGTATGCCAGTGAAGAAACCAGAGGGCAGCCAAAGGACTGGAAAAGGAAAGATGTAAGGTGTGGGGCGGTGAAAGGGTATGTTGCCAGGATGGATGACTGGCTTTGGCTAAGAATGAATTGAAAAGGTTCTGGCAGAGAACTAGTGGTAAAAACTAAAGCATTAGTCATTTAATTCAAACCTAGATTTGTGGCATGTCTAAGTTTAAAGCTTTCTTGCAGAGGCTTAGAATAGATATATTGAGCCTAAGCTGAATATCCTAGCACTAATAAAAAATAGTTGTACGTATGGATAACTTTCAGATTATGTGGCATTCACGTCAAGAGACGTTACTCATGTGCTTCCATGAGTTCCATGGGAGAATTATCACTGCTAAATGTCTAAAGAAGGCTTGTTATATATTCCAAGGATAAAGAACCCAGATGCCAGACTGTGTTTTTCCAATAGCCTATGGAATTTGCATACCTAATGGGTATCTGGCCATTTCAGCCCCATTAGAAGTGGAGCAGGATCACTACCAATGCACATAGTTACATCTCACCTCTAAAGAATTTTTGTATTTTCTAGACCACCGGCTCCTACATCTACTTAAAGTTATACGTTTAGACGATGTTAAGGGATAAGATATGATGTATAATTTGTTCAATGTCTGATATAAATCTAGCCTAAGAATGCTCTTATCACAGAGCATGCCTTATTGATTATGGGTCAGTAGTTTAACCCTTTTTTTATAGAGGCTTATACCCTACATTTCTCAGTAATTCTTTTCAAGTTCGTTTCTTCCCAAGACAGACCAGTCTTCCAGGGACTAGGCAACTTTCCAAAGAAAATTTCAGGATAAAAATATATATCAACAGTAAAGTGAAGTATTAGAAAACCTCCATTCATAAAAAAATCATTGCCGTAGACTGAAATCAGCTTGGGAAGAACTTATCTAAACAGAGCAAAACAATTTGTGATTCCTAGAAAATCTACAACTGACTTTTCTTTTTTTGCTAAACTTTCTCATTTTCATTTAATGATTGTGCTGGAATTAGTCTTTTCTTTTACAAACCAAATAGTTCTTGTGAATGGAGGCTAAATAATTACTCTGCATAACACTGAAAGACTTTAGCTTAAAGAGGTGAGAAGGAAATGCATTCTATCTGGTAAGGAGAAATTGAAGCCCTCCCCCTGCAAACTTACCTAAATAAGGAAACGTCAGGATTTGAAAGGAAATTAACTGTTTGGAAGCAATTAAAGCAAATAAAATAGAAAGTAAGCTAATATAATTCTGATTCAACTGAACACTGAATAAGAAGTCTTCAAACTTCTGAGTCCCGCATTGTGCAATGAATTGTTGAATTGTGAAGGAAGAGATGGTCTTTACCACTAGAGGTGTTAGTATCATTGGAATGTGTGTATTTACAAGTAGCCAAGCAAGTAAGCATGTGTGATCACATTTTTATGCAAATATGGATAGGATTTAGTGGGGGGGGGAGGGCGGGAAACAAAACCTTTTCTCTAACTACCACCAATTTTGGATGTGAACCACCACATATATCCCACCCCCGTCCCACCACAATTCTGTATGCCACTTAAGGTCTAGTTGGGAGAAAAAGATGATTTCTCCTAAAATGAAGAGGATTTTTAGATTTTTAAAGCAAAACAGAACTTTATCCATCTCCTCAATTTTAAGTGGAGAAAATCCAACACTAAAAAATAAATGTAGAAGAGGGGCATTTTATAATCCCTGGCAAGTGGAAGATATGCTTATTTGTTAAATTAATTTCCTAGATGCTCGCCCTTCTCTCAAATAAAAAAAGAAAAAAAACATAGAATTTAAAGAAATAAAGATACTTCTCATTCCTCACCATTAATGCCCATGATAGAGTTCAGGACAAACTAACCCAAAATATAGCACCTTGGCACATTGACTATTTTAAGCTGAAGAAGTTTGAAAAAATAACAGAAACAGGATTGTGCTGGAATTAGTCTTTTCTTTTACAAACCCACTTTCTTCTTTCCTAAAACAGGTCATAAAAGACTCAGGTGAGAGGTTCCCAAGGAGAAAAGAAGCATCCTTATCCCAGAAGACGAAAGGACACCACGAAGAAGCCTAACAAACAGGCCTTGCCATGTTTCCCCCAGTTAAGTACACTTAGGTCACACTGCTTAACCTGTAATATTCCTCCACAATTGTCCACTCTTCATCAAACCCAGCATAAAAATACACCAGTCTATTTCTTTGGATCTTCATTTCGTAATGAAGACTCCTATGTCACATAAAACTTAAATGTGTTGAAATAAATTTCTAGGCCCAAGATTGAGACACTCCTGCCTGGAGTGCCCCATCAGCAAACTGAAACTCAAGAAAATTTTCATGTCCCCTGTAGATATGCCCCTTTACCATAAACACAGTATGTGCAGTCAGCCAATCCTCAAATGCCAAGCCAACTCTGGGCTGTGTATTGACTTCATTGTTCTTTATTCTTTATTCTTTATTCTATAAAGAATCCCGTCTTCCACCCCATTTTGCAGCTCTCCAAATAGACACTGTCCACTTCATGAAGTGTTAAAGGTTGTAACCATCACCTAAACTGTCTTCTTTAGTCATTTTTAAAAACAATTGGTATGTTTTCCTCCTGTAAATCTATGTCAGTTTAGTTTTCAGACTTAGCCAGGAACCCTAAGAAGGTTAAGGAATGATTTTTCCTCTCCTACACCCACTATATTCCCTCTTTAGAACAGAAATTTAAAATTGGCACATTGATTGGTTCAGCTTGATATGCCATGCATCATTACCTTCAAAAAAGGAAGAAATATACCCCCACAACCTTGAGTAGCATAAGGTTGGCAATAACATAGGCGTCACCTGTTTAGACAGTTACCATGTGATTAAGGGCAAATCATGCACCTTCTTTCAGCTTTGGTCTTCTTTCTGTAAGTGGGAATAAAATCTAGTAGTTGTTGGAAATAAATGAGATGTTTATCAAGTATTTCATACAGTATCTGACACATAATACAAGCTATTATTAGTTTCCTTTAGTAACCCAATATATTTTTTTGTCATCAAATTTATCTAAACCACTCTTTATTTCTTATTCAGCCTATAACTCAACTTTTTAAACTCACAATTTAATTAGTTTATAAGTTACTGAATTTATTGTCAATGAGAAAAAACTTTTCTTCAATTAATGAATTAAACTAACAAAAGACAAATTCACAGGAGGAAAGACACACAAATTTTATTAATATTTACTTGTATGGGAGTTCAGAAAAGAATTAAAGAAAAGAATTAAAATTCAAAGAAGCCATTAGACTCAGGAGCTTATAAACCCTTCTTAACAAATGAAAGACAGGTTGAACTTCCAGGAACATAAATTGCAAAATTGCTGAGGAATAGCGCTTTCTTTTTTTCCTCAGTGGGGATTGGAGAGCTGGAGGGGACCTCCCTCACAGGGAAATTTATTAGGCAGAAAACTCTTCCTGCATCTGTTCATTCTCAATTGCCTTTAGCTCAAAATAAGACTCATGCCAAAGTGGTATATTTGGGGGTGGTATATTCTGCTCCTCTTTATTACTATCATTTTATATGAAAAGAGCATTTTGTTTCCTGTGTACAAAATTTACCTCTTTTGGGCTTCAAGTGTGTCTCCTGGTCTACTTTTCCAGGATTTGGTTACAAATCCATGCTGAGACAAGTCCTAGATATATGCCCTCTGGAGTTATGTGCCCTAACTAAGCCCCTAGAAAGAGGTCTAAAGGGGGAAAAAGAATCAAAATATACTTAGAGCCTCTGTTCATGGCTTCATATATATTATTGTGTTCAACTTTCTCAATAGCCTTTTCTGCTAGCTATTATTAATCCTTAAATTAAGGAAATTAAAGGTCAGGAAGTTTAAGTAAATTGCTCAAAGTTCATGGGAGTAGTAAGTAATAGAGTCCAATTTAAATTCAGGTCTGTCCGACTCCCAAGCTCTAACTGCATCACATCTTCCACAGTGTGAAATAAAGTAGTGCAGATCTATTTAAAATTCTTAGCACACACATAAATGTTTGCACAAAGATGCTTGGCATTTGCCATGGTAAATGCATGCAATGGGACCCACTCTGCCTTGGTTAACAAGGGAAATAGCTCTGGTTATCAGACCACAAAGATCCCGGGGAGATGTCTCAGCAAAAAATCGAGAAGAGAAAGGTATTATTTCCCTAAATTCTCTGTTTTCTCCTTAGCCTGCTGATAATCTTTGGTAAGCAGATAATGGTCCCAAAGATGTCCTCACCCATGAAATCTATGAACATGTTATGCTGAGGCGAAGAGGAATTAAAGTCGCAAATGGAATTAACGTTCTAAACAGCTGACCTGAAACTAGGAAGATTATCCTAAGCTATCTGGATGAGCCCGGTGTAATCACAGGGTCCTTAAAGGTGTAAGTGAGGGAGAAGGACTCATCCTGCTGTTGCTGGCTTTGAGGATGGAAGGGGACCATGAGCTGAGCAAGCAGGAAGCCTCTAGAAGCTGAAGGGGGGGACAAGGAAATGGATTCTCCCCTAGAGCCTCCAGAAAAGAGCACAGACCTAACACCTCGATTTTCACCCAGTGAGATGCATGTCAGACTTCTAATCTACAGAACTGTAAGGTAATACATTTGTGTTGTTTTAAGCCACTAAGTTCGTGGTGAATTGTTAGAGCAGCAATAGAAAACTAACATGTAAGCTAACATGTATCAAA
>NW_006437736.1:14380398-14429990 GCF_000325575.1 Pteropus alecto | reverse complement strand
AGTTCATTATTCCTTTGTTTGCTGACAACGGGAGAATTTATTGTATCTCACATGCTTGGACTAATCAATGAGTAAGTGCTCTGAATCATTTTGAGTGGCAGCTTTTCAGTTCTGTGAAAATGATATTAAAGCACAATTTTCAAAAAGGTAAAATCATAACTCTCATGCAAATATAAAATGAATATGTATCAGAGATTTTATGTAACTCATTAATTCATTAAAGAACCAGTGAGATGTCAAACTCAGTTAAAAATGCATTTGAGAAACTTGGTGTTCCCAGGCAATTTAATAAAAGAATGTTAGAGAAGACCCCTGGTTTGGATACAGAATTGGTTAATGTCCTATTGGACATGAACCATAACCTTAAGGATTATTTTTCCACCACTGGACAGTAACTATTTGCATTATGAGTTAATCTCTGCTTCTTCAGAGATGCAAAGTAACCCAGTCAATAGAAAATCAATGAAAAGCTCAAGCCCAGTACTAAACTGAAATAACACCTAGTAACTTTTCCTTCTATTTCTAACTTTCAGTTCATTCGTTTGTTCATTCGTTTTTGTTTTGTGTTTTGGTTTTTGTTTTTTACAAGTATAAATCTGAGTAAAGAAACAGAGTTGCCAGAGTCAGGGAGAATAAATCTTCCCATGAGAGCACTCTGCCTGAGATTTTCTTCCTGACCACACTCTAGACATGTGACTGGCAAACCACCAACCGTTGCAGCGAACCTGCTCCTCCCTCAGACTTCCCCAGTTTAGAAGATGGCAGTCCCAGTTGTTTAGGCCAAAAATCCTTGCAAACATCCTTGACTCTTCTCTTTAGTTCACACCCTACGTCTAACTCATCCATTTATTCACTATTCAATCGCTATAGTTTGAGGGCCTACTTTAAGATAGTCACTTCTTTCTGTCATGGATGTCCCTCAGTAGACAAAACAGACAAAAATTCTTACCCTCATGGAGCCTTCACTTTAGTGGGGAAGAAAAACAATAAACAAATAAGTAAAATCTAAAATCTATACAACGTTAGATGACAGTGCAATAGAGGAAAATTTTTAAATGGAAAGGGGTTGGGACTTTAAACTCAGAGTTTAAATACAATAGATCTCACGGAGAAGATGGTATTTAAGAAGAGATCTGAAGGGAGTGAACAAGTCAGCCATGTATATATTTGCTCCAGACAGAGGGATCGTGTGCCATGTGTTGAAGTAATGACTGAGTTCGGGACACACTACTCCAAAATATGACTCCTTGGCATATTGAATATTTCAAGCTGAAGAAGTTTGAGAAAACAGCAGAAACAGGAAGGTCAGCGTGACCTTCTCCTCAGCATCCTCCCTCGAAACAGGTCATGAACCCTCATGTGAGAAGTGCCCTCCCTATACCTGATGGAGAGCAGCATCCTTATTATGAATACAAAGGGATGCTGAGAAGAATCTGAACAAACAGGCCTTCCTCAGTTTCCCCCAGTTTATTACATTTACCTCATACTCTCTGACCAATCATATTTCTCCTCTACTATCTGCTATTCATCAAACCTAGCATAAAAATACTTCTGTTAATCTGTCTTTGTCAGTTTCATTTTCAGACCCAACCAGTGATCCTAAGAGAGTCAAGGAAACCTTCTTCCTCCCCTAAAGGAACAGCAAGCACAGCATGTCTGGACCAGAATGAGATAGGAAGAGAAGAGTTGGAGATGAGGTGAGAGTTGTAAAGAAATGTGGGAGTGCTAGGGAGGGGAGGGTGAGGGAGGGAAAAAGCAAATAATGATTATTTAAAAACATAATAATAAATGACTTTGGCTCTTACTCTGAGAAAAATCAGAAGGATTTGAGTAGAGGAGTAATGTGATCTGATTTACATTTTTCACAGGATCCCTCTGGCAGCTTATTAAGAACAGGCATGAGAGACAATAATGTTAGTGGGAAATTTGGGAGCACTGCCTCCAGGATCTATCTAGATGTGCTCAGCTTTAGTAATTCTACACTTTATAATAGATTCAAACATTTTCTCAGTACATTCAAACTTGACGTATAAATGATGACAAGTTCAGATTTCTGAAGCTGTGAACTATACTATCACACGAATGGTCAGTATGTCTCTCGTGTTTGTATTAGGAACAATTTATAATGATGACTCAAGTAGAGAAAGCAACGACATTGATCCTAGGCGGGAAATGGCTTCCTTAGCCTAATGGCTTGGTAGTCCTGCTAAAGGTGATTATATATTTTACTGTCTGAGTGTCACAAAGGTAGTCTGATTTTTTAATTTTGAATATATAGTGGAGGAAAAAATCTGTACCCTGTTAAGTTCTGCAGTAAGGGTCTGCAAACTAGGCTGACAACAGATTAATAGGGGAAAGGTTGATTTTGTATGCACATGGGGGAAAGGGGATCTCACACACACACACACACACACACACACACACACACACACACAATCCCAAAAAACACAGTTAGGCCTGGGAGCTTATATTGCCATTTTAACAAAGGGCTATAAACTTGTGGAGAAATGATAAGACAAAGAAAAAGGGGTTTAGGCTTCTAGGTGCAGTAAATTGTGAGAAGGTAAATATATGGGGGAATCAAACAGAAAATAAGGATTACCTTAGTAAGATTTGTTCGTGCAGACCCATCTAGGTGCCATCTTCCTCTTATAGTGTCTAGCGATTCAGTTCTCTTCTTCCCAATATGGCAGAGGAAAAGGGGGACACCATCACAAAGGGAAATTTATGACCTGATTTTAGGCAGATGGGTGGAGGGAGAGAGCTTTTCTTGCATTTGCTATTTCTCAATTGCCTTCAACTCAATCCAATCTTTATGCTAATGTGGCATGTTTTGGAGTGGAATACTCTGATACCCTTCAAATGCATCACTCATAAAACCTGAATTCATATACCTGAATCTATAATTCTTTGCACAAACATAACACCCTTCAGAAAAATAGTAAATTACTTTGTTTAAAGTATTGTGCTAGGCGTCGTGAACATACTTAGACAAACAAAAATATTCACTCCTTTCAAACAATATGATTAGGAAAAAAAATCAGGTATATACATTGTTTAACATGGCTAAGGGCATGAACTATGACATTTGGGTTTGGATCCGGTCTCTGCTACTTATCAACTCTGCCCCTTACATGGTCCTGAGCATGTATCACAACCTCTGTAGGTCTCATTCTCCTTATCTGAAAAATGAAGGCTCTATCTATCCTTTGGGGTTGTTATGAGAATTAAGTAAGTGATACATAGAATTTATTTAGCCTATTGACTGTCCTTGGTAAGCTTTCAATAAATACTGATTGTTAGTATTAACAACTAGTGTATAAGCAGATTGTGATAAGAGCTTATAAAAGGATTGTGCATACTCAAGGATACCAATGTCCCCATCTGTTCTCCAAAAGAGTTCCTCTTCCAATGAAAAGAAGAAAAATAATATTTGGAGTAAGGTTTTTTCCAGAAAGTGAAGGAATCAGAAGAAACATCTTTAAGAAACCTATCTCTTGATCAAACTGGCCAAATGACAACCTTGATAGTCATTTACATTAGCTAACTATGCTAGATGATTTTTAATTATCCATTTAATCTTCACATTGGTCCGGAGATGTCATCCTTACAATGTCTCATCTAGATTTGGGGTTATTAACGAGTCTGTACTCAAACTCTGTCTCTGATCTGGCTTCCTGGAAGGCTTGAGGGAGGAGCCAGATCCACTGTGAATAAGTAGCACCTTCCAGACTCACTGGCCTTCTGTCTCCCTCAGCAACCATGGCGCAACTCATGTAAGCCTCAAAAGTTGTTTGTGCTAAGACGTGAAATGTAGAGTGAACTCATGAAAGCTCCCCTAATTTCTATTCTTTAACAAGAAATTGGTATAATATCTCCTTTGTGTCACCATGATATTATACATATAAAATAAAATAATCAATTAGAAAAATTCGTAAAACAAAAATTCTAGGAAAGAAAATGAAAATTTATTGAAAGCTTTATTTGAGAGTTAACTCAGTCTCATAAAAGTAAGACACTTTTCAGGAGAAAATAATCAACACATATATATTTTTAGCACATTTTGTGTTTTCAACACTGTGCTAGGCTATATAAGAAATACAGAACTATAAAACATTGTCTCGTCTCAAAAAGCTTGTAATATGGTAGGATAGAAGAAAATTACTAATGTAAATGGTAACAGCCAAGCAACACATAAAAATTTTTCTTTACTGAAAATACTAAAACCGGATGATACATTATCTCTGGGTAGTGAGTAGAAGAAAGAAGGAAACTAACATTGGGCTAAGTGATTTCACATGTGATGTACTATTTAATCCTCTCAAGCATTTGTTGAATTAAGAACTATTTTCTCCATTTTGTTTGATGAGGTTACCAAAACTGATATGCTAAATGACTTGTCCATGATAACATAAATATTGGAACAAACCTCTAAATATTAAATTCTAAATCTCTTACTGCTTTTATCATATTGAGGAAGCCTTGAAGACTTGTCACAAATGTTCCAGATCTTTCTCCTTCTAGGCATTTGATAGGATTGTACTTCCCTGCCCACCTGAAGTTAAGTATGGCCATGTGACTTGTGCTTGCCAGTAAAACATAAGTGGATATGATATGCATCACTTCTGGGCAGAAGCCTCAAGAGCCAGTGCACGCAATGAACCTTGTTTTCTCTTGTCCGTTGCCACAGCATAGAGCAATATTCAAAATAACAGCTGTTTGATCACCTTGGTTCCTGGAATGAAGACAACGTGGAGCACAGGCACTATCCGACCCTCACTGGACATATAGAATGAGGAATAAATGTTTTTACTTTAAGCACTACACTTTGAGGTTATCTTAGCAACTTAACCTAACTAATCTTGACTCATTAGTACTGAAAATAAGGCACTGTTCTCATTAAACTCCTAAAATACATAACTTTCACTTAAGGATCAGTGGCAGATGATGAGGAAACCTATTGGAGACTGAAAGTCTGGGATGATATTATTTTTTTCTATAATAACTTGAAAGTCTGATAATGTGTTTCATGATCTTATAATTCTAGAAAAAGTTGGAAAATAGCAGTAGAATGTATTTGACTGTATTTGACAAGGTACTACAAGAGTTGATCATAGTAAAGAACTGGCCAGTTTTTAATCAGAAACAAAAGGGAAAAGAGAGAGTCTAGAAAATTGGAGACTTACGGGTTTGGAAGAGATGACTGAATAGAAAAGCTTTTGAGTAATAAAAGCCAATTAGACCTTAGTTTTGTAGCAAAGATCAAATCAAAATATGGTAGTCACATTAGTTGTTATAACCTAAAAATGGATTAATGTATTGCCCAACAAATCCTTTCGGTTAGGAAAAAAATGGCTTAGCGTTTAGCTCTCTCACCAAAGCTTAATAGGCTTAAAGTACTCACAATTAAGTTGAGAAAGAAAGAAGTCTTGAAAGAAAGAATTATAGATATGCCTACTGACACATAGGGCTGACAAGAATTAAATAGATAAGAAGCTACATTTTGAAACCATAAACGTGGATTAAGAAATTTGTCACTGAAAAATGACTCCTGGATTCTTAATCTTTTGCAGGCAATGAGCAAGCTGTAAAACCTGCTCGGTAGTCCAATGCCCTCCTCAGATGTGGCCGAGGAGGATGATGGCCAAGAGAGAGCTTCCAGAGGGTGGAGCCACAGCCACAGAGCATGAACTGGCAAGTCTCTCTCGGGAACAAAATTGGGACCTAATCAAGGACATTTCTCAGCCCTAAGGTAAGAGACTTTCTGAATATTTGTCTAGAAATTCTCCAGAGTAACAATTTTTCTGGTTAAAACATTAAACAAACAAAAAATAAATACCATAGGAACTTTGAATACCTTATCCTTTATGTTGAATCATCTCTACCTTTCACACATCACAGAAGGCTAATTGTGAAGACTGTAACCTGCTCAGTTTCTGTAGCCCTCAACTCATGTAAGCCTCAAAAGTTGTTTGTGCTAAGACGTGAAATGTAGAGTGAACTCATGAAAGCTCCCCTAATTTCTATTCTTTAACAAGAAATTGGTATAATATCTCCTTTGTGTCACCATGATATTATACATATAAAATAAAATAATCAATTAGAAAAATTCGTAAAACAAAAATTCTAGGAAAGAAAATGAAAATTTATTGAAAGCTTTATTTGAGCGTTAACTCAGTCTCATAAAAGTAAGACACTTTTCAGGAGAAAATAATCAACACATATATATTTTTAGCACATTTTGTGTTTTCAACACTGTGCTAGGCTATATAAGAAATACAGAACTATAAAACATTGTCTCTGGTCTCAAAAAGCTTGTAATATGGTAGGATAGAAGAAAATTACTAATGTAAATTGTAACAGCCAAGCAACACATAAAAATTTTTCTTTACTGAAAATACTAAAACCAGATGATACATTATCTCTGGGTAGTGAGTAGAAGAAAGAAGGAAACTAACATTGGGCTAAGTGATTTCACATGTGATGTACTATTTAATCCTCTCAAGCATTTGTTGAATTAAGAACTATTTTCTCCATTTTGTTTGATGAGGTTACCAAAACTGATATGCTAAATGACTTGTCCATGATAACATAAATATTGGAACAAACCTCTAAATATTAAATTCTAAATCTCTTACTGCTTTTATCATATTGAGGAAGCCTTGAAGACTTGTCACAAATGTTCCAGATCTTTCTCCTTCTAGGCATTTGATAGGATTGTACTTCCCTGCCCACCTGAAGTTAAGTATGGCCATGTGACTTGTGCTTGCCAGTAAAACATAAGTGGATATGATATGCATCACTTCTGGGCAGAAGCCTCAAGAGCCAGTGCACGCAATGAACCTTGTTTTCTCTTGTCCGTTGCCACAGCATAGAGCAATATTCAAAATAACAGCTGTTTGATCACCTTGGTTCCTGGAATGAAGACAACGTGGAGCACAGGCACTATCCGACCCTCACTGGACATATAGAATGAGGAATAAATGTTTTTACTTTAAGCACTAAACTTTGAGGTTATCTTAGCAACTTAACCTAACTAATCTTGACTCATTAGTACTGAAAATAAGGCACTGTTCTCATTAAACTCCTAAAATACATAACTTTCACTTAAGGATCAGTGGCAGATGATGAGGAAACCTATTGGAGACTGAAAGTCTGGGATGATATTATTTTTTTCTATAATAACTTGAAAGTCTGATAATGTGTTTCATGATCTTATAATTCTAGAAAAAGTTGGAAAATAGCAGTAGAATGTATTTGACTGTATTTGACAAGGTACTACAAGAGTTGATCATAGTAAAGAACTGGCCAGTTTTTAATCAGAAACAAAAGGGAAAAGAGAGAGTCTAGAAAATTGGAGACTTACGGGTTTGGAAGAGATGACTGAATAGAAAAGCTTTTGAGTAATAAAAGCCAATTAGACCTTAGTTTTGTAGCAAAGATCAAATCAAAATATGGTAGTCACATTAGTTGTTATAACCTAAAAATGGATTAATGTATTGCCCAACAAATCCTTTCGGTTAGGAAAAAAATGGCTTAGCGTTTAGCTCTCTCACCAAAGCTTAATAGGCTTAAAGTACTCACAATTAAGTTGAGAAAGAAAGAAGTCTTGAAAGAAAGAATTATAGATATGCCTACTGACACATAGGGCTGACAAGAATTAAATAGATAAGAAGCTACATTTTGAAACCATAAACGTGGATTAAGAAATTTGTCACTGAAAAATGACTCCTGGATTCTTAATCTTTTGCAGGCAATGAGCAAGCTGTAAAACCTGCTCGGTAGTCCAATGCCCTCCTCAGATGTGGCCGAGGAGGATGATGGCCAAGAGAGAGCTTCCAGAGGGTGGAGCCACAGCCACAGAGCATGAACTGGCAAGTCTCTCTCGGGAACAAAATTGGGACCTAATCAAGGACATTTCTCAGCCCTAAGGTAAGAGACTTTCTGAATATTTGTCTAGAAATTCTCCAGAGTAACAATTTTTCTGGTTAAAACATTAAACAAACAAACAAATAAATACATAGGAACTTTGAATACCTTATCCTTTATGTTGAATCATCTCTACCTTTCACACATCACAGAAGGCTAATTGTGAAGACTGTAACCTGCTCAGTTTCTGTAGCCCTCGGGTTTCCTGTGCTGCTTGTCTTGGATATCATAAAGAATTCTGCACTTTGGGTCCCAGTTTCCTCATTTTTCTGTGAAAGAGATCTTTCTGTGTAATTTCTAAAGACAGTTTTAATTCTAAAAATTTGTAATTCTCTCTTCTGCCAAAGGTGAGCAGTTCTTGAACTTTATCCAAGATTTTAAAAAAGGATCTTCACTGCATCTCTAAATAACTAAAAAAATAGTACAAGGTTGTCTCTCCCTAGGACCACGTGTGAGGGACATTGCACTGGTGAGGGATATTAGTCACTGGATAGATTCTTATGTATGCAGGATGATGACTTCGAACTGGGAAATTCTATGTGAACATTCTTATTCAAAATGTTTGGAAATGAGATCACAAGATGCATAGAACAAATGGTGGACACAGAAAACAGGAAAACAGAGAAACCTCAGTTTCCAGAGAAGGCATAAGCTATTTCCTCTGTCTGAAACATTCTTCCCACCCCTCACTCCTGTACCTATATCATTTCTGCTTATGCTTCAGCCTGCAGAGCAAGCATTACTTCTGGGAATCCTTACTTCAGCCCCGAGATGAGGTTAGGTTCCCATAACTCCTGTCCTTTGTTGTATTCATTTTACTCATAACTACATGTTCAGTGCTTATCTTCCTCACTAAGCTCTAAGCCTTACCAGGGCAGAGTGTAGTTATGTTCATCCTGTGCCTAGCACAGTGCCTGGCACTCAGTAGGTGCCCAACAAACATGTATTTAATGAAGACCTCTAAAGTCACCTTCATATTTAAGTGTTGTGGAATAATTATTTCTCTCCCCTGCCTCACTACCCTGTAACTGCCCTTTATGATGGAAGAGAAGAAACCAGGAATAAGCAAAAATGTGCCCCACTGGTTTTGCCAAAACCATAAATTGCTGAGGGGGAAAAGACTAGTAGAATACTTCAAACAGTAATGTCATTCACAAAAGATTAAAATGTGCATACTCTGAAAAAACTAAATCACATATAACTACAGAGCAAATGCAATTGGATAGCTATTATTTAAGGAATATCTCATACTCAGTTTCTGAATTTCTGCAGCAACTGTCAGAGGGTAAAAGATGATGTTTCTTAAATTTATACACGTACAATTGAACAGGGACAGAATATTTCTGAAAATATATTTAAGAAACTAAGAACCATCTATATCCACACAGTGTACTATCTACATTAACTTTACTATCCCACTGTCTTCATCAATATGACTTTAATATTCCAGGAAACTCTTGCCCAGAGAATAAAAGTTGCAAATAATTATATTGTTCAATTCAGGAACACCTAGAAAAACAATTTTGAAGGGCTCAGCTTTTCAACAGACAATGTTTAAATGATTATTTATTCCCTAAGACTTTTCAAAACCCTCACCTTGCTGTGTCCACAATCTTAACCATGGTTCTTACTCAGTCTTCATCAAACCCCTACACTGAAAGACTGCCCCCCACAAACCAGACCCCAACACCTCATAAATATCCTGACTTCCCCCTCCTCTCCCCAACACTACTAAGGCTTCCTTCAAGGTAGTGTCCTCTCTCACTATGGTTTGAATAAGCCCAGCTTTGCCTTATCCATGGGTGTTTCGGCAGTATTTTCAGGGAGCTAGCATTTGACAAAACTAATAGTGGTTACCTTTGAGGAGAGAATTGAAAGAAGAGACGTGGAAGGTGTCCTTTTGCACCATTGGATTTTTACATTGGTATGTCTTATCTATTCCAAAATAAATGATAAAACAAAATAAAATTTAAATATGTGAGAAAATGCAGAAGACATATGTGTACTCTCCTCTCTGACCAGAAGGTGTCATTCCTTGCCTAGGTACAAGCTGCCTCCATCCTTACTTGGGGATAGGGAAAGGGAGGACAGGAGGGCCTCAGAGTATGGCAGAAGATCTAAGTGGTCCGGGAAATTTTAACTCCTAGAAAGAAGGATCCAGGATCTCTCCTCACGATAATAGCTAATATTTATCGAATACTTTCTAAATGCCAAATACTACTTTAAAAACATCTTTCTTAAGGTGTGCAACATAATGAATTTGACATATGCATGCAACCATAAAAAACCATTACTGTGGTCAAGATAATGAATATCACCCCCAAAAGTTTCCTCATGCTAATTTCATCCCTCCCTCCATCTAGATAAGTTTTGAAGTATTTTTCATGGATAATATTATTTCATCCTCGTCACTACTCTTTTAGTACTCTCATTCCCATTTTACAAAGGAGAAAACTGAGGTGTAGACAGGTTAAATAACTTGTCGAAAGTTGGTCAGCTAGCAAGTTGTAGAGCTGCTAAATGAACACTGGCAGATTTTGACACCAGATATACATTAAATCAGCAATTTTCAAACTGTAGTACATATATCTCTGGGGTATATGAAGACTTTCCAAAGGTACAAAGGCTTAAGTTCCCAGATCTTCAACTTCCACATGTAATCTCCATCTCAACAATTTACTAAGAATGGCATATATGAGTTGAAGTGTTATGATCATTCCTCTTTCTCTTTTCTCTTTTCATTTTACAAAAAGTATAACTTACCTTCATTCCATGGTGCATTGTTCTTGTTCTGGGATTTAGAAAGTAAAATTGAAATATTGCCCCTTTGTGTAGGTAAGTTAATTTAAGGCAAAATTCTTTTTCAAGTCAAGATTTATAATACTTTCAACCAAATCAAAGGAGGACCTAATTAAATTGAGTATTGATAATAGATCACTAAGAATAATTTTTGATGAAAGATTATTGTATGATTTTTGGCATATAACTTGAAAGAGTTTAGAAAATTCAGTGGCATTGCTAAAGCCAAATGCCTTCCATTCGTACTTACTGATTTACATGAGTGAGATTTCCCAGAGAAATTAAAAATAGAAATAAAATTAATTCTGATACTCTTCTCCTTTTAGAACTAATAATCATCTGTAGATACAGGCACAAATTGAAAAAAAATCCCAACTATATCCATCTTATTAGGAACTGTGTTTTACATTTTATGTTCAATATTTATTTAACAAAACATATAGTTATTTAACTTTTTACTCTTAAATTTTGTGCTATTTTGATTAATTGTATCTATTCATAATTGTATTGTTAACTCAATCCACAAGAATTCTTGAATCTCTTTAAGTTTTATAAAATAAAAACACTTTTGCTATTTCAAATTATATGTGTATTTTTGTGGCAGAAGCTTGATAGGCTAATCAATAAAATATTAGCATAAAAATATATTAGAAAAAGTCTATGATGAAAGTGGATGGAAGGGAAAAAGGAACAATGTAAAAATTCTAACTATTGAACTTATTCATGTAAATTTTTAATGGATATTGGGTATAAAGATGTATGGACTGTAGATTACATTGGACAATATTTCTTAAGTGATACAACAGTTTTATTCCTGCCAACATTATAATATCCAGAATTCACATACTTTCAACTATTTAAATTCAAGATGAATATTCTAGATATTGATTGAAAATATTCCAGGGAGTGTGTGCTTTTAAAAATTTCTTTTAGGAGATATGCAACAAAAAATGTTTAAAATTCATGTCTTCCCGCATATTCACTTCATGGAAAACAAAATTAATGGTCCTGACTGGTTGATCCAAAATCTCTTTGGGGATGTGTCATAGACTGTAAAGTATTCCTCCAAAATTTACATATGGAAGCTCTAATCTCCAATATAATTATATTTGAAGACAGGGCCTTTAAAGAGGTAATTAAGGCTAAAGTAGGTCATAAGGGTAGGGCCCTAATTCAATATGACTGTCACCTTGTAAGAGTACCAGGGATGCACACACACATGGAATGACCAGGTGAGGACACAGTGAGATTGCTTCCTGCAAGCCAAGAGCAGAGGCCTCAGAAGAAACCAAACTTGTCAACATCTTGATCTTGGTAGTTTAGCCTCCAGAATTACAAGGAATAAATGTCTGCTGTTTAAGCCACCCGTTCTGTTATATTTTGTTATGGCAGCTCTAGCAAACAAATACAAGATGTTTCAAGTATAGAGTATATGGTAGACCATAAGCCTGAAAGAAAGTTCCATTATTTAGGACCACAAAGGTTATTCTTAATATAAAAATACAGGATAGAGTTCTGAATTAGCAAATATCTGTATCAAACTCATATTATTATCTCTGAAGATGAGACAATCTCATGATTTGAGTGTCATCAACCCTATTTCAAAGGGACAGTAAAATCACCACAATTCTCTCGTTAACCACAACTTTAACCTCTGTAGAAGGGAAAAGTGAAAATGCATTGGTTCCCCCCCCCCCATTTACAAAATGCGACAGGTTTTTGCTCAAAAATAAATAAACACATATAGAGAAAATTTTGCATGTCAATTTTTTCTATTTGCAAAACCTAATTCCTTTTATAATTATCTTGAATCTCAATTTGAGAGTCAGCTTAGAAAATTGTTGGTTAATACAGTGATTGTTCACTGGAATTGAGAAGGAGGCCTTCAGTACTACCAAGGAGAGGAAGTTCATAAATTTGAGGAATCCTACGTTACCAAAGAAGGTACTGGAGGAAGGGAGGAAGAACATCCTTGATGAAAACTCTCCTTTCCCTCATGTCTTTTTTCCAAATGTTTATGTATTATCTTATTAATTTTTTCTACTTTTTATTCCTTTTTCATACTTCTTTTTTTTCTTGTATTTCATTTATCCCAATTACTTTCCCTTTCTTAACTATTTCATCAGGGAACTTGTGAGAGGACAAGAAAGTATCAAAGAAGCAGAATATATGAAGATAGAACAATGGCTTTCTTGATAGAAGGTGGTACTGCTAAATACACAGACAAAGAGTCATTCTTATCTATGATTTATTATTCAGTGTTTGCCTAAGGCTCTGATAATTTAAGTCACGCGCGCTTCTGTCTTGAATACACACTGGAGTAATCCCACGGCTTCTCGTGTCAGGGCTTCATCTCCCTTCCCTATTTTCTCATCTCAACTTATTTTCCCTTCTGTTCACTTCCTCCTTAATGGGAAAGCCTTCTTAGATCATGAAAGTCTGAACACTTCAGATAACTACTTCAGATTTAAGTGTGTAGGGGAAGAGCAGAGAAGAAGATAAAAGGTCAGAGAGATTAGGATGTCTAACAGCCATTTATTATTATTTATATTATATTTACTGTAGAATATATATTTTGATACCTCTTATCTAAAAAACACAAGTGTTCCCAATGCTGGTCATTCACACTTGACCTTGGTTAATATGTGACATGCATGTTTCACTCACTCAGTATATTATTGAGCACATACTATTTTTAGGCATTAAGGGGTCAAAGATGAATAAATCTGACATGGTTTCTGCCATCAAGGGTTTATAGTTTAGTAGGAAGCACCATGAAGACAAACACAAAGTACGAGAGACAGCAACGCAGAAGGTATAGTCGAAATGCTAAGGTAGTTGAGAAGCCTAAAGGAATACAGCTACGGCATTGAAGCCTGAGGATATCCTTGAGGAGGGTGGCACCTGAGTTGGGTCTTGAGAAAAAGCAGGCAATAGAAGAAATTTTCAAATGCAGTGAGGGAAAGCTGGGTGACCTGCACTGTTGAACAACATTAATCTTCTTAGTTTAGTTTATTCAACAAATATTTATAAAACATTTATTTTAATAAGGTGGTAAGTGCTGGGAATAAAATAATGACCTGGTCACAATCTCTATTTTTAAGGTGTTTACACTCTGGAGGCATATTGGCTTTCTATTGTTACTATAACAAACTATCACAAATTTCACAGCTTAAAACAATACCTATTTATTCTCCTGCACTTCTATAAGTCAGAAAGCTGGGCGGAGCTCACTTCGTTCCATTGCTCCAGGTATCACAAGATCGACTTCAAGGTATTCATTCACCAGGCTGGGCTCTTCTCTAAGAAAGTCTGCTTCCAAACTCAGTCAGGTTGTTGGCAGAATTAAGTGACTTGCAGTTGTAGTTTGAGGTCCCCATTTCCTTGCTGCCCACCTTTCTTATCATTTTGCCCCCTCCACCTTCCAAACCAGCAGTAGCTGGTGACGCCTTCCTCACATTCTGAATCTTTCTTACTTCCTCTTCTGCCTGTCACTTCTGCCTCCTGGGGAAAATTATCTGTTTTGAAGGGCTCATGTGATTAAATTTGGACCGCCCGGGTAATACAGGATAATCTTCCTATTTTAAAGTGTATAACTTTAATCATATCTGCAAAGTCTTTTTTGCCCAGTAAGGTATCATATTCACAGGTTCTAGGGTTTAGGGCACAAACATGTTTGGAGGCCTTTCTACCACCACAACACAAGATCAAATAAGTGCAGAGACATTTACAACATAGTATAATTGTCCCTCTGATATGGATAAGTATAGCATTCCATGGGACACATAGCACGTCTAACCTGGAAGGGGAATTGGGGAACCTCTTTGTATTAATTATCTATCGATGCATTAAAGAAGTACCAAGAAACATAGTGACTATAACAATCAAGAATTCAGAAGCAGCTCAGCTGGTGATTCTAGCTCAAGCTCTCTAATGAGGTTACCATCAGGATATCAACTGGGTCAGCCATCTGCAAGCTTGCCTGGAGTTGGGATATCTTCCTTCAAGTTTACTCATGTGACTGTTGGCAAAAGGACTTGGTTCCTTACTAGCTGTTGGCTGAAGGTCTCAGTTTTCACCATGGGGGCCTCTCCATACTGTTTAACTGTCCTTAGAACATTGACAGGAAGCCATAATGTCTACTATTTTCTGATATCACCATCACTTCTGCTTTATTCTATTCAATAGAAGTGATCACTAAGAAAGCTGACATTCAAGCAGAAGGGAATTAAGGACCACTTAAAAAAAAAAAAAAGTGCTCAAGAGTTTTTGGACATATTTTAAACCATCACACCATCTATCTTGTCCCTAGAAATATCATGTCTAATAACCATCTCTATAGCTCCCTGTGAGTTAGACCCAACTCATTCTACTCTGACTTTCTGCTCTTTATACCAGTGTATTCACCTTGCTTCTGATGGTGATGTCCTACCACCTGGTTTCCATTATTCTAGGAATCTATCTTTCTCATTGCTATCTGAGGGTCAAGTTTTGTAACAGCATCTCCTGTCTTCAACCCACGCCTGCAGAGTACAGCCACCACTTAGCTTCTCAGTGATGCTGGTGCCTCATTCAACAAAGCATTCCTGACTCCTTTGGTAAACAAAATGCCCTCTGGGTCCTCCTACTGAATACTGCAGCAAGACCACTTTTCTGAGCCACTTGATCCCTTCTTCAACTATCTACCATGGCAGTTCTGTTATTTCTGCTTCTCTTATGGGTATCACTTTCCTTAAGCTTCCTATGAATCATCCTAGTACCATTTTTGTACTATCTTCTGGGATCCTTACCTGGATATAAAATCCTGTATCCTAGGAAAGTTCTCCTATATTGATAGACTCTTCCTTATCCAACCTATGTTCTAGATCCCTTAATTCGGCACCTCAGAATTTATCTGATGCATACTCTCCTGGCTCCTGCTGGTATGTGTGGAGAGATGCATACTCTCCTGGCTCCTGCTGGTATGTGTGGCTGGATCCAGCAGCTTCTTCTGGGTATAATCCTTTCCCTCCCTTAGCAGGCCCGCATTTCCCCAGTCAGATTGTTATGTGACTTATTCCTAGTTACTGGCATAATGGGCAGGAGAGAAATAAGGGGCATACTCTGAGAGAACTATGTGCTGTCTTGCACGGTAAAAGCGTCTGCCTCATCTTTAAGCATTTAGCAGAGAGCAGTAGGACACTTTTTCAGGCCCCGAGGATTCAGGGGAATCTGGAAATTCATCAGTTTTGAGTGCATCAATCATGATGTCCCCATCTCAATGTCTTAAGGTCCCAGTCCTTCCCAAACAGTGCTTTGACCTTGGCATATCAGACCTGTAATTGTTGCACACCAGAGTGTAATTCAACTTTCTCTGGAGCTGTTCCTCTTATGGCAAAGCTTTGAGCCTGGTCTTCAGATTTTCTTGCCCTCTGGCTGTAGAAGTTGAGAATTTTTATATCCTACCAAGAAGCCCTCTGATTTTTATACTTAGCATGTAATTGCTTATTAATCACCCTTAACGTGTAATTATCTTTCTCCAAAGCATCTATTGCTCCTCATCAAAAGCCATCCAATGCCATTGTCCTTGTAAATACTATTTCCCCTGTACTTCTCAAACACCTGATACGGTGCTCAGCCTATTGCATTTTCTTCCACAAATACGCCATTTCAGTTTAATATAGGCGAAAACTTCGACAACTGCACTACTAACAATACTAGGGACTAGCAATGCTCCACCCGCCCACCGTGATGAAGTCCTCTTCGGCACCTAGTCAGTTGATGATTTAGCTCCAAAGGCACAATTTAGAATCTGTTTTCTTGGACCAAATCTAACACCACTTCCAGATTTTCTAGGAAGCTGACTTTGAGATATAGATTTGTGTGCAGGGAATTTATGAGAGAGTGTTCTCGGGATCAACATCTGGGGTTGATGAAAGGAAGTTAGGCTGCATGCAATTCAGTCACAACAAATCTCATGAGACCTGGAACTGAGATACTGTGCAGTGTTTCTGAATTGAGGCAAAGAGGCAGGGTCTTTATCCCCCACATGGGCCATTTATTGATTTTGGGCTGTCCCTGGAAAGTGAGGGGACAATAGCTAAGGGCAATTGTCCAGAAAGGACACAACTGCGAGCTGTCAGCTATTAACATTCCCAGCAGCTGTGGAAATAAGCGCTTCTATCCTGAATGGGGGTAGATGTGGGTGGTGTGCCACAGAGTCCATTTTACTGTTATTATCTCTCGTTTAGAAGGTTGTGTACCTAGATTCTCTAAAACAGTCTAAGAAAAAATCAGGACAATAAGTGAATTTAGAAAGGTTGCTGGATTCAAGTCCAAATATAAAACAAATAGAAAATTAAATTTAAATACTGATACTATTTATGATAGCATCAAAAAACATCAAATGCCTAGGAATAAATCTAATATAAGATGTATACCACCACTACACTGAAAACTACAAAACATTGCTGAGAGAAATTAAGGATGACCTTAATAGACTGAGAAATAGAACACATTCATAAATTGAAAGACTTTATATTTATAAAGATGTCAGTAATCAGTAAATCTATAGCTTCAAAGCACTCTTCCCAATTCTAGCAGGTTTTTTTTTTTTTTTTTGAGGAAATTAAACTGATTTGAATTCACATAGGAATTCAAAAGACCAGGAATAGCCAAGGCTATCTTGAAGAAGAATCACAAAACTAGAGGATTATACTACCAGATATCATATATATGATAAATATATATAACTATTAAATGTAAAACTATAGGTCATGTGTGTGGAGGGGTACTGTTGTAAGGAGAGGCAAACTAAACAATGAAACAAAATAGAACCCAGAAATAAATTCTCACGTGTGTGGTTACCTCATTTATGATAAAAGCAACACACTGCAATGTACTAGGCAAAGGAGGGCTTTTCAATAGATGGTGCTGAGTCAACTGGATATCCACACAGAAAAACAATGTATTTTGATCCCCACCTCACATTATATGCAAAAATTAATTCCAAATGGATTGTGTATCTAAATGTAAAAGTTAAAATTTAAAAAAAGCTTTTAAGTGAAAACAACATAAGGAAAACACTTTGTGACCCTGGAGTATACAAAGATTACTTAAATAGAACATAAAAAGCACTCACTTGAACTGTATTAAAATGAACAACTTTTGTTCCCCAAAAGACACTATTAAAAGAGTGAGAAGGCAACCCTCAGAAGGAAAGAAGTCATTTGCAATGCATATGTCTTATTTAGAAAATATAAAGAATTCCTAAAGACAATTCAATGGAAAATAAACAAAGACTTTGAACAGACACTTTATAAAAGAAGATATCCTACTACAATGAAATACTACGTCACATCACTGAATGGCTAGAACCCAAAAGTCAGATAACAAGCATTGATGAGGATGTGGAGAAGTCAGAAACCTCATACACTGCTAGTGGGAACGTAAAATGGTACAGCTACTTTGGAAGACAGTCTAGCAATTCCTCAAATGATTGAACTTTCCTCATTGCCTGTCCAATACATCCAAGGGGACGCAGTCAGTGACGTCATCAAGCACTCAGGCTCCATTGATCTCTCCGCTCTCTCATTTTCAGCATATGGTTTTTATCTGCATGGTTGCAAAATGGCTCCCCTTCCTCCAGGAATCTTATCCTTATTCCAGTCAGAAAGGTGAAGGAAGGATCAAAATCTTTCCCCATGTGAGGTTTTGTCATTTTATTCAGAAAGGAATTTATTTCCAGAGGCTTCCAGTAACTTTCTGTTGGCTAGAATTCTGCCACATGTTCACCCTTCACTGCAAGCGATTCTGAGAAGTGAGTACTTTTGCTAGGCATGCTGTTGTTCCAAATAAAATTGTGGTTTTTGTTAGTGAGGAAGAAGAGAATGGATAATGGGGAAGCATTAGAAGTATATCGCACAGGGTACAAGTCCTCGAGGACCTGACGTCCTAGTGGGAGAAGTGGACGGGTTAACAGAAAACATGACCCCAGTTTGGTGAGTCTTCACAGAGAAGCACAAAGAGCTGGAGGAGCATAGAGGAGTTCTTGGGGAAGACGTATTTACAAGAGCAGAAAACACACCTCGAAGGTCATACCTTACAGGACTAGTGGAAGTCTTCCAGGCAGAAGAGATGAAAAGGCTTTCCAAGTAGCATGATAAAAAACATATATCAAAATTATCAGAGAGCACAGTAGAAATAGATACCTAATTGTAGTTTGATATTCCTGGAGATGTAAGTGTGCGGCTGCAAGGCCAAAGATGGACCTAGAGGGACAGATGCAAGAAGAGCTCTCTGCCCTCCCCGCTCTTGCCTGAAAGCAGGGCACAAATTTCCCTTCGTGGTGTCTCCTCTCCCCTCCCCCGTGCCAGGAGGAGAACAACCCTATCGCAGGAGATAGAAAGTCAGGATTGACTTCTATCTGCATAAACAAACCTTACTAAAATAACCTTTATCTTTTATTCCTTTTCCCCATTTATTTACCTCTTCACAATTTACCACCCCTAGAAGCCCAAACCTCTTTTGCTTGGTCACTTCTCCATAACTTCTCATCCTCTGTTGGAAAAGTAATATACTCTCCAGGGCCTAACTGATTCTTGGGGTTTCCACCTTTTTCCTGCAAAGCCACCACATGCATGTGAAATAAACCCTTTCTCTTATAAATCTCTGTGTTTTGTTTTGTTGTTTTTTGTTGTTTATTTATTTATTTATTCATTTTGACAGTTAAATTCACAAGTGTCACCCGCTGAATATAAGAGTATAGAGAAAAAGATTTTCCTTTCCTACATAATCCACAGTCTAGAATCCTGGCACTTTTCCCAGACTCCTGTCTTACATCCAGTTAGTCACTGACAATGGTGAGCTTTACCTGTGCCTTGTGCTCAACCTGGGGATGCTTTTCCTGACCACCCTTTCACCTCAGTCTGGGAAGGTACCTCTCTTATGTGCTCCCATAGCTTGTTGTGCTTTCTTCTACTATTATTTTTGTCACGTTGTATTATAACTCGTTAATTTGCTGATTTTCTTTCATCACTACTCTGTGAGCTCCTTGAGGATACAAACTCCATTTTATTTATCTTTGCATTCCAAGGCCTGGTAAAGTGCCCGACATATAATAAATATATGTATTGAGTACTTACCATAAGGATTCTATAATACCAAATGTTACTTAATCCTTACAATCACCTTGCTTCTCAAGTAGGCACAAATGTTCAGTAAGTACAACAATGTAAATGTTCTCATTAACATCTTTCTTTTCGGGGTAGTTGATAATTTAAGTCATAAGAATCTTTCTTTTTCCTTTCCCAAAAGCTACAAGAACAATTTCTGTAATCATTTAAAATATTCTCTACCCAGACATAACTTCTTAACTCTTGAGGATCACCACCTCCCTCCATTGCAAAAAGGGGGTCACTCGGGTAGGAGCTACAGAGCCAAATGGAACAGAAGGTGGGGCTTTCAGTGAGTGTGAGCATTCAGGACTCTGCCCTCTTTTCTTTAGAGTTCTCTCTGTTCTCTTCCTGTGATACCTGAGGGGTAAGGCAGGCTTGGAGATGGCCTCCTTTGGGTATTCCCATCTTCTTTCACTTGGGGAACTTTTAAGAGGACCAGGGTCTAGGGTGTAGGAGACAGGGAATAAATCATTTATACAAGTATGGCCCTAGGCTCAAGGAAATATGTCTATGTTGTGGACTTAGTTTTCCCTGACTCCGTCTGTCATAATTTATGATCTAGAGGAGCAATATCAGAATGTGGACATTCAGAGTAAAGGGTGTAATCACCTAAAGAATCTTCTCTGTTTAAATATCACTCATCTTTGCCCGCCACCCCTATGCCTCCAAACCTGTTTCTAAAGCAAAAAGATTGCTCCAAGGAAGATCTGACACGGTGATGTGGTATCCCATGTGGGAAAGAGCTTGGGAATCATGCAAGAAGAAAGCAGAGAGACAGAGGGATTCCCGGCCAGCCACTTTTCTTGTTATTGCTCAGTTTGCTCTGCAGTGACTGCTGGCTGAATGTGTTCCCTAAATTAGGATTGAAACCAAAATGGGAGGGTTTTTTTTTTTTTAAATAGTAATCATCATCTTTATCAGAACCTTTGGTATCCACAAAAATATGCACAGAACCAAGTACGTGGATTTCCTTTTCAAAGAAAAGAAAATTTATTTTTTTTAGTCTATTTCCAAAGCCCTTAATTACACTCCCCTTGGATTTAACCTCTGGAAAGACCTCCGTATCGTCCCTGGATCACCCTCCACCATCACCTCCTCTCTGGAGAGTCCCCTAAATGGCTAAATCACATCTTCTCCCTCAGTGATCTTTCCCATGTAATTCCTCCTTTTTGTGATTATTCCTAGCTCATCTCCCCCAATCCTTTATTCTGATACTTAAGCATCTGTGAAGTTGTCGAAAGTAGCTGAGGTTCAGGCCTGCTCATCTGTTACCCACTCTCTAGTCAGTCAGAGAAATCAAATTATTTGTTTTAAGAGGCAGAAGAACGTTGTCCAGTAATGTCGTAGAGGAATAATTTAATCTCTTTTCAACTTCTATCCTGGAGTGGGAGGGAGGGGGACAAAGACAAAAACAGTGGAAGACATCATGACACTCAGAAACTCTTCATAATTATAGAGGAACTTTTTCCTATCTAGAAAAAAATCTCACAAATGCATGAGAAGATTATTAATAGTCTTATCTCGGGGGAGTAGAATCAGGTAATCTTTACTTTTGTCTTAGTATTTTTATATAACAAAGATATATAACATAAAAATAATTGGGAAAATTTATCAATTTCCAATCAGAAAAAAAACCTGTTTTTAAAAATCATATAGAACTCCTCATACAAATGCCACTGTTAATTTTTTTCTGATTTGACTGTGGAGATTATTATTCTCTCTTCAAGAGTTTAGGACAAAAAAGGAAAAGGCCACTTTCTATGAAAAATCAGCTTCCAAAAGACACTAACAGCAACTCAGAAGAAGGCCCCCTTAACTTCTGAATACTACTATCCTACCCAAAAGGCCACCCTTCTCTCTTCTGGGCTTACCTCATTCACAGGGATCAGAATACTGAATTGTTGCCTGTTCATCTATAAAATGAAATGATATATTTTATTATATTGCAAGCCTCACACATTCAAAGAGAAAATACTTCATAAAAGCTACTGCTTTAATCCTTTTCAGAGGATCCCTACAGGTTGTATTCAGAATTAAAGGAAGATTCTGATCAGTAATATTTGCGCACTTGTGATAAATTATTAATCGCAGCCAGAATATTAAGAATAGTTAGTCCTTAAAGAACAATGGTCTACATTGTTTCTTTGGTCTATAAACCACATCCTGTAAAATATCTCTAATGTAGGTGACTTTTCAAAATGTCATATAATTGATTTAAATTGTTTAAAGAGATCAGATAATGCAATTACGTGCTACTTGCCTTGAGAAGGAATATTTGTAAAATTAAGGGAGATCTCATAAGGAATGATGCAGAATTATGTTGGGGGATGCAGGCAAACCTCGGCGCTCACCTGGTAAGTAGTAGTCATAAACTTTGATGGTTGCTGGCTTCAGGTTGGTGACCAACACCTTTTGGCTGATGGTAAAGGTATAGGTTTGAGTTTTGTTACTGAGCTGTGGGGAAGACAGACACAACATCACATTAAAATTAAAGTAAAAATAATACTCTGTGTAATGTGGAGGTTTAAAAACTCCTGCTGTATTCATACAGAATTTCTGAAACCATCCCATCTGTCCTGTCTGCCTCTGCTGACTTCCCGGCTCCTTCTTTTCTTAGGATCTTAAAGTTTCTTGGCCCTTCTGTAAAATGGTTCCTTCCATTTTTGGTCTGCTCTAACCCATGGCTCCTCCATCAAATAACTGAAGTAATCAAAGAAACAGAGACATTTACTCCAATAGCTCTATGCTCCCTACTGGTTTTTTTCTATTAATTCAGTATCTGATTCAATGACATCTCAAAGAGGCCTTTCTTGACCACCTTATTTCAAAATAGTCACATCCTGGCTATTCCCACCATTACTCTTTAGCCCCTTATCCTTTGTAGCACTTATTACTACTGAAATTACTATTGAATATGTGTATGTATATGTGTATACACTTATAAATGTACTTTTTAATTTGCATATTGTTTGTCTCTCCACTAGCATATAAACTCCACAAGGGCGGGAATTATGTCTATTATTTTTACTGCTGCATCTCCATCACATCAGAGAGTATCTGGCATATGTTGTTGATTGCTCAATAATTATTTGTTGAATAAGTAAATAAATGGATAACTTAAAACAATTGTATAAATGAATCTAATATAATAAGAAAATAAGATTCATATTATACATTTAGATATAGAATTATAAACGCCTAAGAAATTTCTGAAAGGATTTCTTTAGTGACAGTGCCTCTTGAAGGGTAGTCCAGGAACTCTCGGGGATCCCTAAGACTATACCTGGGGGTTTATGAGACCAGAATTATTTTTGGAATAATACTAAAACGTTATTTGTTTCTTTCATTCTCATTCTCTTTTACGTACAAGTGTGTGGGGGCTACTTGATGTATGATATTGCAACAGACTGACCAGAAGCAAAATGGAGAATTTCATTCTTTTCAATTAAGCCAGATATTAAAGTAAAAATGTAAAACAATCTGATAGTCTCACATTTTTGTTTTGAGAAATATAGTTATTTTTCATTAAAATGTTATATTAAAATATAGTAAATTTATTATTTTTAATGAATAAATCTTTTGAGATTTTTCTCAGTTTTAGTTTATAATCAGATGTCAATAGCTGTAACCCACAACATCATAAGCTCTTTGAGGTCCTCAGTAATTTAAGAGTGTAGAGGAGTCCTTGAAACCAAAACTTTTTGGCACCACTGTTCTTGTCCATCATTTAGTTACCATAAAGGTTTAAAGTAAATGACTAATATAAACCAAAAGAGAGTTGAGATAGCAGTCTTAATACATGACCAAATAGAATCTAAGACAAAAAAAAATTATGTGTGTGTCTGTGCAAATCTAAGGCAAGATACACACACATGCACACACATATATATAATTAGAGTAAAAGAAGGACAGTATATATTAATATAAGGAGAACTGAATAAGAAGATATGTTCATAAAAATATACACACCTTAATTATGTAGTTGCAAAATATATCAAGAAACAACTGACAGAATTGCACAGTAAATGAATAAACCAATTGTAATTAGAAATTTTAACATATTATTTTCAGAAACTGTTAGTTCAAGCAGAAAAATAAGCAGATATATTGAAGACCTGAACAATAGAAATAATGATCTTGGATTTTTTAAGATCTAGATCGAATCCATACCCAAGAAAAATGGAATAGACATTCTTTTGGAGCACATGCTGAAGTTTCCCAAAAGAAACCATATATTAGGTCATAAAGTTTCTTTTATTCCAGAAGATCACTACCATGAAGACTATATTCTCAGACCATAATGCAATAAAATTAGAAATTAATAACAAAAGGATGTCTTTGAAAATTTTATGCATTTTCAAAAAAAATTATAGACCTAAATGGAAATTAAAACAATGGTTGTCAAAAATTGTGGGACGGAGGTAGAATGTACTTAGAGGGAAATTTATAGTTTGAATTCATTAGAAAATAAGGAAAACTAAAAATAAACTCAGAGTTCAACTTAAGAAGTTGGAGAAAAGTAACAGAAAATATCCTCCCCCTTCAGTCCAAAATAAAGAAGAAATGAAATAATAAAGAAAGAAATTAATGAAGCACAATACCAAAACCAACCAAATGAATAACAAAAAATAACAGGTAAGAGGAATAAAACCAAAAACTATTTATGCTAAATGTGAATAAGACTGTATTCTGGTAAAGTTGATCAAGAGAAAAGGAGAGGAAATACACACAAAAAAAGGGGGGGAATAAACCACATGTATAATCATGGGCTTTTAGATCATCAGATTTGATGTCTCAAATCAGAAACCAACTGACAAATTTGGCTGAATACACGGATTGATGGTCATTACAGTCTCAGGATGCAAAAATTTTAAACAATATTATGATTTCAGGGTTGTTCCTGACAGACTAAACAGAGTTGTCTCAAAAGAAACTATATGGCACTCACTCAAAATAGCAAACCCCTGGTCTCTGGGAGAGTAACAAAAATGTCGTTTGATAAATGAATTAGTGTGGAGGCAGGAGGCTGGAAACAAATGTTAATAACATTGGTAAATTTTACTTGAAGATACTCTTATCTGTCAGTTATATAATAAAGTTTTCTTTGTCCTTGTGTTGAATAGAATATGATGAAATAACAACTTTTAGAACATTACTCATCCTTGAGAACTTCTTGTTTCGTTGATATGAATATTAACATTACATTAACATAATATCAATAGTAATGTTTTTTGAGGGGCTTACTCTATACCAGGCACAGCTCTAAATATCTTTTACATACTTTAAATTTAATTCTTTCAATAGCTCTATGAGATAGATAACTATTTTTACCACCACCCAGCTGAGGTAACAGATATTCAACAATTTTCGGCTACAATTTTATACGTGGTTACTGAGCACTTGAAGTGTGGCCAGTCAGAAATGAGTTGTGCTTTAAGTGTAAAATGCATACTGGATTTCAAAGATGTAGTAAGGAAAAAAATGTAAATACCTCATTAACACCTTTATGTATTAATTATCTGGCGAAATGAAAATATTTGGGGTATATAAGGTTGAATAAAATATATTTGTATTGAAATTAATTTTATCTGTTTCTCTTTACTTTTTAAAATGCGGCCACTAGAAATTTTGAAAGGACTTAGATGGCTCACATTTTGTATCTGTTGGACAGCGCACCCTAGAGGTACAGGAGGCTATTTCATGGTTTATCAGCATGGAGGCAGAATTCATTTCATGGTGTGGACAATAAAGTTACCTTTGTCCTTGTGTTGAATAGAATATGATGAAATAACAACTTTTAGAACATTCTCTCAGGTCCCACATCACTAATATACTAGTATACACAGATTAGAAGAGAAGTCACAAAGATATATAAATAATCAAGCTCTTGGGTTCAGTTCTTGAATACCTACCTCATCCAAGTAAAAGTGAAGTGTGTCAGTTTCAGACTCAACCTTCTTCACCAGTGGTTGCTGGAGAAGCTAAATAAAAAAAGAGAAGAAAAAGAAACTAAGAGCTAGAACCTTCTCTGTCCCATAGGGGAATCTTCGAGAGCTCTCTCATGATCAAGGCAACAATATATATGGTGGAAAATGTAAGAAAAAGGAATAAAGACTATTACAAGTTCCATTTCATATATCCGATGCACTTCTGCAGCCCATTTAGATAATATAATCGTGAGGGGTGTGTGTGTGTGTGTGTGTTTACCATGATGCCTCTTTCACCAGCTTTTTAATAATAACGTTAGGTCCTTGGCAGCTAGTTAAAGAAGAAAACAGAAGTGACTTACTAATTGATTGGTGCCATCCATGGGACTGAAGCCAGAAAGCATCTTCACTTCCACAATGGCCATATTGGAAGAGCTGCGACTCCCCACGTAACTGAGGGCAGAAAGAAAAAGCCTGTGTGAGCCCAGGATTTTCCCTCTCAGCGCGCGCGCACACACGCGCGCGCACACACACACACACACACACACACACACACACACACACACACACACCCCAACCCAGCTTCCACAGTCCAGGTGTCCCCACCAACACTTCAGGTTTCCTCACTTGGTGTAGATGGTGAGAGTCAAGGATCGAGGTGAAGTCGGCTGCTCGCATCTAGTTTTTCCTATTTCCACGCTGAGATTAAAGGTCTCCACATTTTTAGGAGGGAGAATATTGTATCTCAGCACCGTCTAGTAGGAAGAAATAGATAACCAAATCAGAGTTGGGAAAAACTTTAGAAATCGTATAGTTCAAACTACTTTCCTTACAAATAAGCTAGATAGAAGGTTCTACTGAAGGCAAAGATGCCCTCGGACTCTCCTTCCCAACACACACTCATTCTCATGGATCTCTGCTTACCTGCACATAGACACAGCCCTGGCCTGTGGCCTCCAAGGTATATACCCCAGGGACACTGGGCAGAGTCTCCTGTTTTTTTTGGCAGACTGAACATTGAAAGTGCACTGGAAATTCTCAGTGGATTTAACAGCCAGGGTAACTTCCTCAGATGGCACATAGGCAGTTATGGCATATTTAGCAAGAGCTTGGAGAGCAACTACAGTATCCTGAGGAAAACAATCAAGCATATGCTTACCATTTTGTGAGCCACTGGAATTAACCTCAACCTTATAACCTACCCATCTGGTGGTGGTTCACTAGCTTGGATGATACCTCTTCTAAGTGTCTAAGAACCACATTCACCAACACTGGGGAAGCTGACATAGAAATCACAATATCTTGCCTGTGTAGAAAATTGCCATCAAGTTATTATTGAACATCTGTAGGTCACTAGGCTAATCTCATTTATTCATATTCAGTGACCAAACCTAACTTCGGAATGGCTATTGTTAGAAGCAAGTGGGTTACTATTCAGCATATATTTTGCGGTTTCCTTATTTGAAGAGGAAACAGCAGTAACTTGATAGCCTAGAAATTGCACATTCTTCAGAGTTATTTAACTGTGTAATGATCCCCTATGTCAGTGGTCCCCAACCTTTGTGGCACCAGGAACCAATGCTCCTATGAGAATCTAATGCTTGATGATCTGAGGTGGAGCTGAGGTGGTGATGCTAACACTGGGGAGCGGCTGCAAATACAGATGAGGCTTTGCTTGCCTCTCCTGCTGTTCAGCCCAGTTCCTAACAGGCCATGAACTGGCACCGGTCCATGGCCCAGGGGTTGAGGACCCCTGCTCTATGGCATAGCTGGAGAAGGTATTAGGAAAACCTTGAAAAATCCCTCCTTGCAAGTCAAGGCTTCTTAGCCATTATACTGTGTGACAATCATTTCTTCATCTGGGAATAAGATAGCTAAACTGTCACTAAGAGAGTGTGGCATCGTGTAGGTTGAATCTTTCCATTCTGAAAACATTTTATCTTTATTTAGGTAAATTACAACTAGGGGAAAGAAAAAAGAATGAGGGGTTTAGCAAATTTTTCATATCGCATTCTGTTATGAGAATTTTTACATGCTTGATAGAATCAGAGAATCCCACTTCCTCCCATCCCAAATAAAAAAGAACAGTTGTATTTAGACATTACACGGTCATATAAAAATAGGAAGACAGGTCACCACCCTGGGGGAAGCTGTGAACAAGTTCTGCCTGTGCAGCTTGACAATCTACAAACAATTTTTTTGTCTACCCTCTGTGAACTGGAGCCAAGAAAGTCTTCATTGCTTGGACGTATGGAAGCAATGCAAGAAATGGGACCTCATCATTAGCTGAGAAACCAACATAGATGATACATGACTTCTTGTAATAGCCCAGGATTTTATTGAAAAACAATTCTGATATATACTTATTACTGAGAGTTCTAAACATTTCATCCACTACTTTCTAAAATTGTATATTATAATTGTTTAGGACTCATCAAGAAGAAGGAAGTCTTTCCTGATCATTGGCCAAGAATTTCCTTGAAATAAGGAAATATAGTACCATAAAAATTTCTCTAATTCCAATTAAGTCATTACTATACTCAATCTCAGGGCTCTAACATCTTTACCAGACAATTCATCTATTAAAATCTGTTGATTCTTCCAGGCCTAATTTATATGTTATATCCTCAGTGAAACTGGCCCTAATTTCAACAAGTTAGAATAGAATCTCTATTAGGACAAGAATGTTTTCTTATTTACTTCTGTATCCTCAGTGACTTGGACATGGTAGGTATTTAATATTTGCAGAACAAATGAATTAATGACTATTCTCTTTGTGATCATCAAATCATCTTCATGACATTTTAAAAATTTATCGTATCCTTTTTCCTACTGTTACTCCACTAATTCAATTTCTCCTTACCCCTAACCTAAACAAACGAAATAATCTCTTGATCTCTTCAAATCTAGTGTCTCCATCCTGTAAATTGTTTCATATACCAAGTGACAGATTAATCTTTCAGAAACAAAGTTGAAAAAAATTAATAGCTCTAGGCACAAACTTTAGTCTGATATGCATAGCCCTTCCTAATGTGAACTTACCCTACCTTTCCAACTTAAATCCCATTACGCTTCCGCTAAACCAGTTTTCCAAAAGCCATTTCATACTTTTGCAAATGGTGTCTTTATTCACACCATTCTCTCTTACTTTCAATAGCTGCCTACCAAAATTTTACATATTCATTTAGATCTACCTCAAATGCCATTCCCCTATGAAGATTTTTCTTATCCCTCAAGCTGATATACGTTCTCTCTCCCTTTTGAAATTCAATATTTTGTACCTTTTGTATCTTATGTTTTTTATATATATATCAGATCCTGATTTGTAATATACAGAACTTTTCTTCACTTTCTTTCTAGACTGCAAACTTTTTAGAGACTATGTCCTACTAGCTTTCTAATACCTGAAATAGAAGGAAGTATGTCCATAATATCTTGATTTTATGCTTATAGACCCCATAAGTGGCTAATTTATTAATATATAAATTTAGCCATAATTAGATATGTCCTCTTTACATATAAAACATGAATCTCATGATATTTCATACGCTACAAAGAGTATTAAATGCATATTGTACTACATGTATATGACCCAATTTTATGAATCCTTCTATATGTTTTGCACATGCTTTTTCTTCCCTCTCTATAGAATTATAAGTCCCTAGACCTACAGGGCAAGGGCAGTAGTTTTTCCTCCATCTCCACACAGGATTCTAATCCTACTTGATAAGTGGCAGTAGGAGAGCAGGCTATTTACCTGAGTGGAAGAGAAGCCCCCATATGCATTGCGTTGCTTGGTCAACCAAGCCACTATGCCAGTGGCCTTGGCTATCTCCTTTTGAGTCAGACTGGCTTTAGTAAGCCAGGCCAACAATACATATGCTGTAAGTTCCACATCTACAGCCTCAGGCTGAGACCAAGGGCTGGCATCCAATGACCGAGTAGGTTTCTGGCTCCAGTGAATGGAGTCTCCTATGGAGAAAGAAGCATAATTTGAAAGGCCTTGGAAGGAAATGACTTGACCATGTTCACTTTACAAATGCTATACCTTAAAGCAGAGAATGTAACAACCAAAATTAATCATGAGTTAGAAAAATATATATATAATATATGCAGGTGTGTGTGTGTGTGTGTGTGTGTGTTTACACCCACACATAATTCCCCAAGGGAGCATCAATAAATGCTTCCAGCAATTATATGAAAACCACCCTTGTTACTTTATAAATTTTAATGCTAACAGAAATAGGTAAGTAGAAACTACTTATAAGCATTTTATCTGAGGTTTTTTTTGTTTTTTTGTTTTTTGGCTTACAGAATTTTATTAGTTTTCAGGACTTGTGTTACTTAATAAAAGATTTAACATTTTAAGAAGAAAAAAATGGCAGAATATGCATAAGAACTCTGAGAAACCATAGAAGAAATGCTAATGAGGGTGAGCAAATAGAATGTGAGACCAAGACAAAACTGTGACAGCCAAGGGGAGAGAAGACAGAAAAGAACAAATAGGAATGAGAAGAGTAGAAGCTAGAAGTCTAATTAAATATAACTTTAGAGATAATAAATAAGTAAACCACAAGAGGCAATCAGAAAACATGTAAGCCTGCAATGCAAGGTAGTGGAGAAGAGATCATCACATTAAGTCAGCTTACAATACAGCAGGTACCACTGTCTGAGACACCCATTCCATGATTAGAGTTGCCTATACACAAGCCAAAAAACTACCCAGAACCCATATGAGAGGGCAGCTTGGCAATCACAGTTATATAAATGAAAGCTGAAATTAAACTTTTGCTTGGAAGTATAATTTTACATACAAGTCTAGATAAATAAAATGCATTAATATTTTATTTATAAGATCTGTTATGATGTCAAATATTATTCTAAACATATCCACAGTTTTAAAGGGACCTTGAAAAAGAATCTCTAAGTGTAAGTCTTACCCTTCGACCTCTTACACCAAAGAATGATCTTGCACCAAAGAGTCACTAAATACCTGCAAAAGGGTGATTTTACAATGCCAGTAAGTTTTCTGACTAGCTTCTACCACCTGTTTTCTTTTCATGTTAAAAGTATAACAATGCCTTTGAACTTATGTGGGCTTTCCCACAAAAATCTCAACAATGATTTTATGACACTACCTTTTACTAAAATGAATCCTAGGATTGAACAGATATGGAACTATGGAGAGTAGGGGAAATTATAGATAACTCACAGCATATTTTCCCAATTTCAAAAAACTCTTAATATGGCCAACATACCTGAGATGATAGCCTGCTGATCTATCTGCTCCAGAAGAATGTTTCTGATGTCCATCTCTCCAGCCAGAGAGAAAGTATAAGCTAGCAAGGCCTGCGTGTAGAGGTTGGTGGTAGAGGAAACAGAATTCTTGAGACACTGCAGACCCTGACTCACCATTGGGTCCTAAAAAGTGAAGGTGAAGAACTGAATTTATAAGGCATTTTTTGTAAAACAGGAAATGATAAGGAAATCATCATATCCTCTTTGAGTTTAGAAGGCTGAATAGGGACAAATATAGGTGAATTTCTTTAGAAATAGGCATGATAAGAAGGGTATAAAGAAGAGGAGCCAGAGAAACTCACGTCTGTGGTTTTTCTCATCTCCAGCAATGCAGCTGTGATGTATGATGTCAAAGAGATCTCATCATCAACACCACCCTAGAGGGAAACAGGGAGACGGTAAGTCGAGGCAGCAGCCAGCACATGCAAAAATTATGTGCAAATTATAAAACGGTGTTCCCCTCTCTGAATAGATGAATTATTAAAAAAAAGAAAAAGAAAAAGAAAGAAAGAAAATAAAGAGAAAAAGAAAAAAGCACTCCTGGGAGCTGACCACAGCTCCAGAAGAACTGGCTGGACTTCAATAACTGCAGAGCCTTAAACAGTAGCTTGCAAGAAGTAATACCAGCTCTTCAGCTTTGAGTGGGTATTTAGGAAACCCAAGAGAAGGGATTAGAAAGAATGAGGTTGTTTTTTTTGTTTTGTTTTTTAGTTTTTTTTTTTTAAGGGGGATAAGAATAAGAAAAGAATCTCTTATTCTCAGATTCTTGCTGAATCTGAGCCTCCTCTAATGGACGTTCCGTCAAATAGCACAAAGCCCAACCTCTTCTCCAGAGGAAGTCAGGTGACACCTTCTCAGTTTAACATCTTTCACAGAAGGATTTAGCAAGTTTTTGAAAATACTTAATCTAAATTGTTATCCTCATTCTACAGACAAAAGAATAATGCTTTAAAAGATTAAATAGCATGTTCAAGATTACACAGCTAATAAGCAGGACTGGGGCTTGAACCGAGGGTGTTTAAACCTGGAGTTTCAGTACCAAACCAATAAGCTTGACTGGTGATGAGTTTTTTAAGACTGGCCAGCCGAAAGGAGGAGGAAGACCTCTGGGATCTTTTCTACTCAAGTCCCAGCTTGTACTACTCCCAGGTATATTTCACACAGTTTATAAGACAAGAGAGAGACTTGAGGGGGCACTGCCAAGATCCTATGTAAGAAATATCAACGAATCTTATACAGAGATTATTTTTTCAATGCTCAAGATTTTTATTCCAGGTCCTAGAATAGCACTGTAAAATTTCTCTAAGTTCATACAAATCTTTCTTTCACTGGTATGTTCTGAATTGAACAGGTTATCCTGCAGTATCAGCGCCTCCCCCTGTGTTTGAGAGGAGACAGGAGATGTAGTAAATGGGTGAGTGTAGTGCGTCTGGAGTCCAACTGCTGTGGTTTAAATCAGTCCTACCACGCATGAGCATTCACCTGAGCAAGTTACTTAATCTCTGCACCTTAGTTTCTTCACCTGTAAAATGTGAGTAATAGTGGTATATCGGTACCTAGCTCATCGATTTGTTGTAAACATTAAATAATATCAAATAAACAAAGTACTTAGAATAGTGCCTGGCAGAGTATAAACCCTTTACAAAAGACACTGGGCCAGCTATTAGTCCTCACCAGAGCAAATGGCTTTGCTTCAGATGTAAAGAGATAGTAAAAGGCTCAGAGATCTTCTAGTCTAGTGGTTCTCAAACTTTAGCAAGTATCGAAATAGTCATGAGGATATAAAGTACAGTATAGAGAATATAGTCAATAATATTGTAGTAGCTATGTTGGTATCAGATGGGTGCAAGATTTATTGGGGGGACAACTTTCTAAGTTATATAAATGTCTAACCATTATGCTGTATACCTGAAACTAATATAATATTGAATGTCAACTGCGATTAAAAATAAAAAATAAAAATAATTAAAATAAAAATAATCAAACCTGAAAAAAAAAAATCTTTAGCAAGTATCAGAAGCACCCAGAGGGCTTGTTAAAACACAAATTGCTGGCCCACACTGCCAGAGTTTCTCAGTATGGGTCTGGGGTTGGGCTGGGATTTGCATTTCAAACAAGCTCTCAGGTGATGCAGATGCTTTTGGTGGGGGCCACACTTTGAGAACCACGTTCTAGCACATATTCTCATTTTACAGACATGGAAGCTAAGGCTCAGACTGGTTAAGTACATTGCCCAAGTCACCCAGAGTCAGGGCTGAGACCTGAGTAACGCCACTCCCAGGCCAGTGCTCTTTTGCTTCTGCTCAGTCTGAGCTGCAAGCTCCTCCCCGACACAGTGGTGAGAGAGCCTCACCTTCATAGTGGTGTGAATGAGCTTTCCCACATTGGCATAGCAGCCACTAGGGAGCTGGTTTCCCACCATCCACTTGAGAGCATCCTGGAGGTTCTTGTCATCAATGAAGATGAATTCCTGAGCTTGGCTAAAGCATTTGGTGACAAAGGCTGTCAGCCTATACAAATAAAGAAGGAAATATGTCATGAAGGGGGATTTCCAGGTGAGAGTGAGATAGTTCTATCATTTATTCTGGTGTGTGATTCCAGAAGGGGAATTGAGGAAACATAATATCTTAAGAGGCTTGGAAAATAGAGGCATTAATAGATACTAGTGGGGACAAGAACTGGGGAGGCACAGGGTCAGGAAGAAGGGTGAAGGGCCTGACCATACATGAAGCTAAAATAAATAGTATTAAAGAGGTAGAGGATAGAGATCAAGAAGGAATCGAGTTAAGGGGACAGATGGAGGAATTTTTCTTTTTCCACAGGGTTCAGGAATTATGCTCTGGGGTGCAGCATGCACTGGGAATCAGGCAATACTACCTACCATGTGTTTCCATTTCCATCCTGTTCCCCAAACGCACTGTATGAGCCGTTGTTATGTTTATACATTAGCTCCTTCTGGTACCCTGGGAAGCCAGATATGGTTTTAGATCACAGTGACAACTTCCTAATATACCCCCATGGCTTTCAAAGATGTGGGACATTTTAGGGGGTCAACTTCCCTGTATCTCATCAACCTATCGTAAGTCCTAGAGAAGATATCCAAGAAGCAAGATTAAACCAACTCACCTAGCTCCAGGAAACCCACTGCCCGGGACCTGATTTCCTTGGTCAGCAGCCCTGACTTCTCCAGGTACTGTAAGACATAGATGATGGGGGCAAACAATACCATGTTCTGCTCCCCACAGCCACTTGGCATCTGCACCAGATTGTCTAGGTTCTGCAGGGCTGTGCCCATAATGTCTCCTGGGATACAGAGGAGAGAGAAGGAAGGTGGTGGTAGAAGAAGAAATCCCTTCAGAGTTATTATTTATTTAACAAATATGTATTAGCTATCATTTAGTATCTGCTCTGTGGCCTGGGAGATAACAAACACAGTCTCTGCTTCAAAGAGCTCATAGTCAGACAGGCAAACAATTACAACACACTACAGTTCTAATTCTTTATAAACAATTATAACATACTACTATAGTATTGGGAAGGTACAAGGTGCTGGAGTACACAGATTGGTATATAGGTCACCTGAGGGCATTCAGGGCTTTTAAGAAAACATATTATTGAAGATAGTGAGTATTGTAACAAAACTGCAGTAATTAGACTTCGTATTTAAGTTCCTTCATTGCATAAAAGGGCATCGCCCTCCTGGAGCTAGTCCTTCCCAAACACACACAATCCTGACACCCATTTCCAAGTTATATCTACTGTCTCCTCCATATACTTAACCTAAGAAGCCTAACATAAGTGATTCATGACTATCTGCATTGTCTTCAAGGAGCTCACAATGCCCTATGGAAGGTAGACAGCAAGCTACAATACAATTATAGTAGAGTGAATGCTACACCAGAAGTATGACTCAAATACAGTCAAAATGGAGAAATTTTAACCTGGAAAGGATCTTGGTAGGAAGTAAGAGTAAAGAAAGAACCTAACATTTCTAGAGCTACTATGATCTAGATATTTCACTGGGAACTTTATATCATATTTAATCTTTATATGAATCCTGAGAGGTAAGTTATTATCACTGTTTTACAGAAAGGAAAAGAAGGATCAGAATTGTTCACTAACTTATTTGAGGTCATGAGGCTGTTAAATGGCATAACTGGGATCCTAACTCAGTTTTATATGATTTTCAAGCTCATGCTTTTCTACTCACTCCCTCTCCTTGCCTAGAGAAGTGAAGTGTCCTGCCTATGTAAATATGGCTGAATCTTCCCCAGACTATACTCAGATTAATTCTCATTTTTTAAATGGTTGCTGCAAACATATTGTCTCTCCTCTACCCAATTGCTAGACCACTTAAACCTAAATACATGTCAAGTTTCAGTGACCTTCAACTTCCTCTTGATCAGATTTCTTTCCGTTTTTAACGAGAGCATACCCATACGTCTGTCTAATCCCCCTGTACAGTTTCCTACAAACTGTATCAGCCCATTATGTAACATAAACCCTCTTCCTTTGTCACTTTTAATCCACCACAACTTCCTTTAGATAGGTTCATATGACCCACCCCACCTGCCTTGGCAGCCTCTGACCTCATTTTTCCCTTTTTGAGCCTGAATCTCTAGCTACGTACCCAGAACAGTAACATAAGCCTTGGTTGAATCCGGAACAACATCCACAGGGAGGTCCAGGGATATGGATTCTGAAGCAGCTTTTCCTGTGAAAGGCAGAGAAAACAACAGAAGGTGAGAACAGCAAGGTTCTCAAGGCCAAACCATAGGAAAATAGTCCATAATCCAGGGCTTTCTGTACCCAGTGCTCTCTGTAGGATAGAGGCAGATTTTTTTAACCTATTCATTGTGATCTTTGCTGAAAATACATTCCCAAGAGAGTCACGATTGTACATTTTCTCTTCTTCATCCTACCTCTCAGCTAATTGGCCCTTTTGGGGTGGTACCCCTAGATGCTCCTACATCTTCTTGTCCTATATATTCTTCTTTGAGACTAAATAAATCTTCAGTTGCCTAAAGAAATTCTCACCATGAACCCCTCTCTGAGTTCACCCACCTTTTGGGCACAGCAATGAACTGTGTGTCTTCTCCAGAAGGACTCCCTCAGGCTGACATAGAGACATGGATGGGTGAAGACAATGAAGATGAATGTCAGGGCAGGTGGCACTGAAGAAATAGGAAGGGGGAGGGAAATGGGGAGAAAAGCCTCTCCCTGTGTCCCCCACGCCTCACCATGCTTCCCTCAGAGATGAAGAGCACAGAGCTCTTCAGAAGGACTTCATTTTAACCCAGGGATGAGCCTCTCAGTAAATTATTTCTGGGCAAGGGCTAGAGCTAAGGACAAGTTTAGGAAACTTCCAAGAGGCAGTATTGCAATGGAGTTAGTGATGGACTTTAAAAAAAAAAAAAAGAAGAAGCTAATGATGACTTTAGGGATTTTAAGAGAATCTAACATTCATTGAGTGTCTACAAAGTACCAGGCACTAATAAAGTGTATTAGGCACTTTCATAGACCACTGGAATGGGTTAAGCAAATAGTTAAAGGCATAAAAGGGCCAGGGAAGGAGAAAGGTGAGCTACCTGATTGGAGCTGTGAGAGACTAACTGATATAATTGGACACACAGCAAACATTCCCAGGTTGCTTGCCATCTCTCTCCCTCTGAAGCTAGGCCTGCAGAAAACTCGCCTTGACCAGAACAGGTTTGATGAGCGTGTCACTCCGGCCCTTTTCTGGAACAAATCCCTTCTGGCCTCCACAGAGTTCATTGCTGTCCAGAATCTTAGTACTAATAGTAAAATTTACATGACCTGAGAAGAAGAAAGGAAGGCATTAACCCTGTTGTAATGAAGTTTCTTCCTCTCTAGACCAGAGCTTCTTAAACTGAGTGGCATACAAATCACCTGGAGACTTTGTTATAATGCAAACTGCAGATCTGGGGTAGGGCCTCTATTCTCCATTTTTAACAAGCTTCCAGGTCATGTTAATGATGCTGGTCCAGTGTGGTAGGCAGCCTCTAAGGGCCCCCAGCAATCCCTGCATCCTGGCAGTTACAGTGTGTAATCCTCTCTCATTAATAAAGATTTAGTGATTCATTTCTTCTGAAGAGGATAGGGCAGAAGTAATGAGATGTCGTTTCTGAGATTCGATTTTAAAAAAGACTGCAGCTTCTGTTTGGGGTGCACTCTTTCTCTTGTACCCCTCCCTCTGGAGAAAGCCAGCTGTCCCTGTGAAAAACACAGGCTGTAGAATGAGGTTGAAAGAGGATCTTCTAATCAGGTCTTCAGGTGAGAACATAGCCCCGGCTGAGAACTCGACTAGAACTTCATAAGACACCTTGAGCCAGGGGCACCCAATAAAGCTACACCCGGATTACCGACCCACAGAAACTGTGTGATAATCTTTGTTCTTTTAAGCCACTTAATTGTAGGGTACTTTGTTAAGCAGCAGTAGATAACTAATACATCTGAAAACCATACTTTGAGTTGCCAGGAATTATTCCATAAGCAAATGACATCTCCTAGAGTTAGTGTGATGATGAAATGAGTTAATCCATGTAGAGCAATTAGAATAGTGCTCGACCCATTGTAAGTGGTTGGTTGGTCCTGGCAGAAATATTAAAATCTCCCTTTCACACTCAAAATAGTCCAATTTGGATAATTCTTTAGGTCATCTATCAAAGAGAATCTGCTTATTTATTTGTAACACGACTTAGGAAGGAGAAAACTAGAAGCAAGTAAAAAGAAAAGGAAAGAAGAAACAAAGCAAATGCAGTAAAGGATGGCGATCTCAACCTCTGAGCTTTTGCTCTATGCTTTCCGTGCCCATCTAACCCCTTCCTTCTCTTACCCAGTCTGACAGCTGTGATATTCCAGTGATAAGTTTTTGCTTCATCAGCACAGAGACAGCTGGAGGCCTGAGAATCTTTCCATGATTCCACCTGGTACTCATCTGATTTAGCCAGGTTAGCCTGAACCTGAAAAGGATGTTTACAAATAAAAGATATGAGTAAAGAAAACAGCACACAGAGACTTAGGAAAATGTGCTGCTGAAACACTGGCATCACCGTCTCTTCCCCAGGGAAAACCAGTGTACTTCCAAGTTAGGGATGAATTTATAGTGTAGGGTGTTGTTCTGGGGCTTGCATCTGCTCCCCATTCTTACCCTGATGCAATCTTTTAGGTAATTGAAGATGGTAGCAGCAAGACGAAAGGATTCCCCACGAACAACTGAATAAGGGAGTGTCAGATCAACAAAGAATGGCTTGAATGCAGTTAGTCCAACAGTGGGTGAAAGACCAAAACCACTGGACTGCGAGGTGCAAAAAGTCGCAGCCTGCCACTTGGTGATGGTATCAGGAACCGTGATGTGGACAGCCTCCTTCCCTGAGTTACTGTGAGAACACAAGAACCCAGGTGAGGCAGACAGCAGGAGAAAGAGAGCATTTGGAAATTAAGCTACGAACTCACCTGCAGAAGTGAATTTTTTTTCACGCATGAAAGGAAAAGCAAAGAGGCAACTGAACTAGAGAAACATGTGCATCTCAGGTGAGTGGGGATGTACAAATATGGGAAAAGGGGGATGCCTGAGTACGTTGGGGGTGGTATGTGTGGGTGGGCATATGTGTGCTAACATATCTGAAAGAGGCCAGTGCCTTCTGAATCTATGAAGATAAGTGTTCTTACAGCTTGTCAAAATGAGCAGGTATGCAGTGAGCAAGAACTAAACTAATGCCAATATGTCCCTTTAAGTTTGTGCGGACCCGAAGTGAGAATGCACTCTGTACATTGTATAAATGTAAAGACATGTGAATTTGTTTTGAGTGATTGTATATGATTGTATAAGAATTCAGGGAAGAAACATGTTCCCATATCCATATTAAACTTTCTTGGCTCGAGACTGAGATTCATTAGAAATTATTTGATTCTGAGTTTTCTGCTGACTCCACACTGTATTATCTTGCTGTACCATTGAGGTATCACTTACCCAATAGGAAACAGATCCCAGAGCCAAGTCTCTGGGAAGTACTGGCGGACCTGAGAATCCTCTGACCGAATTGATGAAGATGGTGACTCAAAAGCCACTGGAGGAACACGATTACTTTCTAAGGAGACCAAGAATAAGGGAATTTTAGAAAACAGAACACTTCTGTTATGAGATAAATTGAGTTGAAGAGACCATTCATCACAAGGCCAGTGACAGATAAAGAGATTTGGCCAAGAGATGAATAGATAAGGCCTTCAGACTTCAAAAGTCCTCTCCAGGGAGAAGGAGAAGGCGAGGTGGGGAGGAGAGAGAAAGAGAGAGAGAGAGAGAGAGAGAGAGAGAGAGAGGGAGTGAGTGAGAGAGAGAGAGAGAGAGCGAGCGAGAGAGAGAGAGAGAGAGAGAGAGAGAGTCCTTGAGAAACTGCCTGCATCTATGACCCACAACCTATTCCCATTCTGAAGCTAGAGGCTCAGGGCAAGAACAGGAAGCCAAGAGGGAGCTTTCAGAGATCCTTAATTCTAAATTGATCGGTGACTCCACAAGCCACAGAGGTAGCTTACCTCCACCCATCACAGCACTGTATTTTAGAGACTGGTGACTGCAGTCTACTGGCTTCTTGATTTTGGCATTGGACAGTATTTTCAGGCCCATGTCCTGATCCGTACCAAAGAGAGGAGAGAAAATGTTAAGTCCCCTCTCTTACTACAAGGGTTACTGCCTAGGAATTCCACCCTCAAAAGGTTGAACCAAGATATGCTTTTCCTATTAATGGTGAGACTAGTGGCTGTCACCCAATAGTCAGCCACCAAGATTGGTTTACTTCTGTTCCAGTGTGAAAGGCTTTCGATTAAACTTATTTCATTATTAAATATGTTTAATGCTTCTTTCCAATATTAGTCACTGTGTCTTGATTATGTGATTTTGACTCTAAACTTTCTGAGGCCAAGGACCATATCAGCTCAATCAATTCAACAAAAACACACTGAGTAGTATGAAGAATCAGGCATTAGAGAAAATACAAAGATGAGCAAGACATGGTCCTTGACCTCCTGGTCAGACTTGGGTCACAGCATCTCAAACTTTTGCTCATAAAATAGGTGCAATATTTTTTACAGTAATGATAAGAGACTGCTGGCCTACCTTTTCTCGTTTTCTTTCTTGACTGATCCCATGGAAATCAATATTTGGGTATCACACAGAGGGGAAGGCTAGGTATACATATAGACTCCCACAGTGGTTCCTCTTCCAGTGCAACTGGGCATTTTCTTCATGCATTACAACCAAGAGAAGCTACCTTTCCTATCAGGAGTTTCTTTCAAGAATTTTATCCCTGTCAGTGCCCATGTGCCTCTCTCTCTCTGCCTTTTGAGATATGGACTTTTCTTCACCCTCTTCCCACTATCATTGTTTCTATAAGGAAAGAAAAAAAAAAGGAGGGGTAAGAAATCCACCTGGAAAAAACCGAAAAGGTCTATGCCTTTCGAGAACCAAGGCCTCCACATCATTGAATGCATGCTCCAACGTTCTTCAGGCACTGGAACAAAGAGGGGTTGAGGGAGGTCCCCAGGGCCAGACACTGGACACTCATCATATTCAGCCACCTGATAGGGGTAGTGACCATACCAGAATGGGAACATCCCATATACCTGAGATAAAAGGGGGAAAAGAAATAAAATATTGACACAGCGAAATCAGTTAAGAAAGTTCTCACAGATTTTGGTTCCATAGCTCACTACTCCTGAATTATTTCTCTTCATTACTCCAAAATCCTTCCTATATTTATTTCATCATAACCCCTTTTATACTTTTTAAATTTTAACCTTTATCTCACCTTTTTTTCATAATCTGTCACCCTTACCTCTATGCCATCTTCTTTCCTTATCTTTATAGCCATATTAACCATGCCTTTCTCATGCCATCATTTCCACCTTTATTTCACACCCACTTTTCTACCACCTTATTGTGGTGCACTGTTTTCCTAAGACTTTCTTTCCCACTCCCTGAGATTCATTCTTTATTCTATTGCAGTCTAATTGTCTTCTCTGCCAACTCCCTCTTCCTACCCCATTAGCAGACTACTCACAGAGCGGTTGCTCAGCTCTCTCTCTGGCCTAAGTAGTAAGACACTCTCATCCACAGCCCGGACTGCACACAGGGACCCAGGAGCTGCCTGCAGCTTTAGCTCCACATCTGCTCCTGGGAGCTGCTTGGAAGGTGAGAAGCCAAGGGAAACCTAGGGAAGGAAAAAATATAACTTGGGGATCAGGTAAGCCTGGAGAGGAGAAGAAGAAACTATAATTTAGATCATCCATCAACATGCTTCAACTACGGTACCCAGCCCACTCTTTCACTTTCATACTGATTTTCTTTTGTGAAGTCTAGCCCTTGAGAACCAGTGTCTTACAGCAGAATCGAGAAAAGTGAGCAGCACAGTAGAATGATATAGAATGTTTAAAAGACAAAAAGTAGTAAAAAAAGAGAACATGTGGAATAGCTATATTTAGAGTAACTCTATGTGTGATGTCGCAGCATGACTTTTTAAAAACAAGCAGGAGAGAGCTGGATGTCAACAAAACATACTAAAGGTATAAATGCAATTGACATCTAACTTCAATATTATCTTATTTCCCAGTCCCTGCCTTATCTCCAACTTCAGCATACACAAGGTCTCTCTCTATGCCCAGATCTTTTCTTCACCCTCAAGTGCCATTTTACCTGATTATCAAAGCACATCTCTACTGAGAATCGAATTTTGTCAGCTATAACACTTCCACTGGGAAAAATGGCATAGATCACCAGGGAAGGGTCAGGGGCCAGTCTGGAATTGAAGGTCAATGAGAGAGAGAAGGAGCCTTTCAGTCCTGAAAGAGAAGAGCGGGTGGGGTGGATATACAGGGATGAGAGTGCAGCACCTACCGACGACATCCAACCATATGTTTGCACTTCTCACTGGGCCAGCCACAGGCCTCATGGTGCAAGTTCTCATTTTCCTATTTTTCTACAGTTATTGTTACTTCTGTGTATAAAAATTGTTTCCTGGAAGTTTAAAATACCATTTCTCTTCCAAAAGAAGCATGTACACTCACCATTCTTCTTAGAGTCCAGGTGTTTCTGGCCTTCCATCTCCAAACTTCCTTTCCCTATTAACTAAAGAAGAGAAAAACAAAATCAACAGCACAGACGTTATGGGAATCTAGCCTTGATCCTACTTCCGGAGCACCCCTGCATCTCTCCATAAGCAGAGGCTCTTTCCATAGTCCCAGAGTCTGGCTCAATACTTCACGGAGCATTGTTTAGCTTCTCAAACATTGAATGCTGCCAACAGGCCTGACGACACTCCCATTGGAGGTCTGCCTGAGAACCACCAGGGTCGGTGAAAGGAGACAAATGCCATAATTGCCTCAAGGCGAGATAGAAGAGAAACCATTCTTCACAGAACATGACTGCCCACCATTTCTTGAAATCTCCAGGGCTTTATTCTCTTATAATCCTTTCAACATAAATTTAGCTAAAGTCCATCCTCATAACTTTTTTTTTTTTTATTAGCACTCAATTCAAAATTCAATGAAAATAAGTGCACCTTAAACTGCCTTGAGCCCTTCTGACATTTGACTCTCTGGAGGAGAAATCATCTTTTCTAACTCTCCCTGTTCATTCTCACTTGAAAGTGATTTCAGTGCGATTGTTTCTAAGCAGGCTGTCATCCCCGACGCCAGTCAAGGGCTCTGTGATCGGTTCCTCAGATAACCATCTGACACCTGAGCAACCCCAACTCCACTTTTCTTTCAGGTCTCCCCACACCTCTGTCCTGAAGACAGTACCCGTATTATCACCCTGAGTTGTTATTTTCCACCTACTCCTCCTCATTCTGTTGTGTCAGGATGATTGTTTTAGCCTGATGAAGACACTGGAATGATTCAGTGGAGAGAAAGTCTTTTTGAGACTTTGAGAGAATGGTAAGGGAATGAAGAGACTCTGGACCATCAAACCTGAGGTTTACACAAGTCTAATGCCTCACTATCACCAAGGTGACCAATAAAGCTGCTTATCGTTATACATTTCTTTCAGGCTATAAGTTGCAGTTTTATTTCTATAACAAGGCTGCTATCGATGTTAAGTTTAAACCTATATCATCTATTTAAAAATATTGACTAATAAAACACAGAATGAAATTTATTCTGAGTCCCTTCCTTTCCTCATCCTCCCTCCCACCCACCCATCCAGCTCTTTTTCATCCCTGGCCAGTAACATTTTCCTGTTAATTCCTCGTTTTATTTCCCCACACAATTTTCCTGGGTTCCTGCTCAAAATCTCTTTATTCCTTATTTTCCCCATCCTTTCCACCTACACTGTACAATACTGTAGCCACTTGCTGGCCACATGTGACTACTGAGCCTTTGAAATGTGGCTAGTTCAAACTCCTTTAAATATAATAAAATACATATTTTGAGTTTCAAAGAATTGCAACTCAGCTAAAACAAAGAATGTAAAGTATCTATTAATAATTTTTATATTACCTTCATGTTGAAATGATCATGTTGGATGCATTGGATTAAAATAAAATGTATTTAAAAAATTAGTTTCACCTGTTCTTTCAATTTTTTTTAAAGTGGTTCCTAAAATTTTTTAAATTACTGACATGGCTTGAATCTCTCTCCATCTGGACAGTCTAGCCTCTCCCCGCCGTCCTCTCTCCCCCATTCCCTTTCCTTCCCGACACACTTTCACCAATCCTCATTTCCCAATCTCACATAATAGGAGAAAACGATTTCCTGGTCAGGGTTTGCATCAGTTGGATCAATGTAATAATCCACCAGCACTTCCTGGGGCTGCCCACATTCCAAGATGCCATTTAGCCGCTGGATGCCAACAAAGCTGAGAGTTGTATTGTAGAAGGGATGCAGGTGCAGGTAGGCATTTTGGTAGTATCGAGGCACCTGTTCTGGATTATATACCAGATCTTCCATTTGGAACCTGCCCTGAGAAAAAGAGGGGAGAAAAAAAGCTCTTTTAGCGTATACCCCAACCATATTAACTCCATGGACTTGTTATGATTTTCAGATACATCTCTCTCAAATCTTCAGTGCCGAAGAATGGCATGTAGATATTTCACTAGAGATCCAGCCAAGGATGTTTGGTTAGGGAGTGAAATAAAGGCTGAATTATAGTTGTCAAGTATTGGGAAACTGTGGTTGAGTGTGCACACCTTCACAGACTGATGCCTAGGGAATAGATAAGTATGACTAAGATTATATAGAAATTAAAAAATATATCTAAGAGACAAGAAAACTAAGCATAAAGGATAATAAGACTGAAATCATTATTTCTAAATAGACTGATCAAGTGATGTCTAAAGAAAGTTAAATTAGCCACAAGGCAAATAGCCTATGTAGCTGAATGATTGCATTAATGGCTCCAATTCTTTTTCCTTCCCTGCATCAACCTCCTTTACCATGTATACTTAGTACTCTTTTAGTCTAACTGTGGGCCCATCATATGACTCCGTTGTTGGAAATGAGATGTCAGCATGTGAGTGATGAGCAGAAGCTTAGAAAAGCCCGTGTGTCTGCTTTTGCTCTCGTACCTCATCATTGCCGTGAGAATACACATACTTGGTTAGCCTGCTGGAGCATGAGACATGGGGAGCACCAGCCTACAGTGATGCACAAACATATGAGGAAGTCCGAGATCAGCCAAGCTGTCTCTCTGACTACTCCAGATGCACGAGCAATAAATGTTTTCTGTCGTGTCATATTAAAGTTTTGTAGTTGTTTGTTAAGCAGAATTGTGTAACAGTTGATAACTGATACAAGCAGGCTTCCTTGTCAGTACTCAAAATCTAGATTTCTCTTCTTTGCCATATTTATGAGTATGGGGTTAGGGTATGGGGACAGGAGGAAGATGACTTTGGACCATTTTTTCCTCTCTATGCTGATTTCAAATTAGGATTAGATAGAGATAGAAATAAGTTATAAGACGAATTAGTAGAGAGCAATTTTGATCTGAAGAGTCATTTATTTAATTGATATTAAAAGTAAATTCGATCTAAGAAAAAGTTTTGCCAATTGGACAGCAGAACTGGTGAGTGAGAGAGATGGAATTACAAATGGGAGCAAAAGGGAGAAAAAAATATATTTTTTGAAGTTTTCTTTTACAGAAGACTCCCTTGCTGGAAAGCTGGTCGTCCCCTGTGCTTACCTCCAGAGAAATGTCTGTCCCATTCCAATTAACCGTATCCAACTTGAAGGGAGCGAGACCATCATTGTCAGTAACTAGGGTATGGTTGAAGGTTCCGATTATGCCATAAATCACCAGAAACACTGCTTTATTCTTGAGTAGGGAGCCATCATGGCCCCTAACTCTTATCTGAGGGGTGAAGGTCATTAGAGTTAGGTTTGGAGTAGATTCGAGTATGAGGTAAAGTGACGTGATAACAGAAACTCTGAGACTACCTTTCAGGAAAGAGTCCAGAAAAAGTAAATGTGAATCAAGGGTTGTAAACTAGCATCTATGAGGAACTGAGAAACAAACAGAAGTAGCTTAGCCTGGAGCAGAAGTATATTTGCAGTGTAGCTAATAAAACTTTAGGGCCTTTCAAGGCTCTGTAAAGTATTTGCTTTCATTTTCTTAAAAGAAATCCTCTTCCACTCTCCAATCCTTAGGCTCTATGAAAATCTGGATCCACTGTTGGTCTAGAGAAAAGGTGACTAAGGACTAAATGGATCTAAAGATGTACAACATTATTTGTGTTGATCAGCTATCTGAGAAGTGAGGAAAGATAAGCTGGAAAGAGGGGTAGATTGTTAGGTATTAGAAAGAAGACACCAACAAAGGAAATTTTTAAATCTCTAAAATACAGAAAATGCTTAAAGAGCTTTTAGTGGCTCTCTGTCAAGGAAAGTTTAATGTTAACTTCACCTAGCTGAAGGAGTCCATACTGGATGATTTCTCCAGATACCCTACAGTTCTAAAATGCAAAGATTTGAACATTGGAATATGAGCCCCTGGCATTAAAAAGGGCACTGAAGTCACATTAATATTCGGGGTACAGCTCATGTGGGATTAAAGGCAGCACAGCCTAAGGAGTTAAGAGAATACATTCTGGATGCAGGTTGCCGGGTTTTATCAAGGTTACTACTTACTAGTTATATAACCTTGGAAAAAATCATTTAACCTCTCTGTGCCTCATTCTCTTCATCTATAAAATGGGGCGAATAATAGTGTCTATCTCTTAGGATTATTGTAAAGATTAAATAAATGGATACATTCAGAGTACTTTGAACAATGCCAAGTCAGTTTTATTATTATATATCTACAAGGAAGAGATAACAGTAGATGGTTAAGCATTTTTTGTCTGTGCAGAAATAAGTTTCAACATACCTTCCCACTGAAGGGGAAATTGGGATAATAATAATTATTGGTGTCTTCAAAGGTTATTGATCCTATTTGTGAAGAAATGTGGATATCTTGAGTGGTGTTGGCCTCCACTCCTGCAGAGGGAAACCAGATGTATGATCATCTTAATGCCTAATATCCTCATCTTTATGTCGAACATAAAATCCCTGAAAGGGTGATGCCCCTGGAAGGATAAAGTTGAATATATTTCTGGCCAAAGATCCAAACCAATTCCTCCTCCCAAAACATGGGGGGAAATACATAGTTGATGGTAGATTGGAATCTGACATTTCCCTTTAAATGTGAACTGTGAGCAAAGTTACTCCCAAACACTAATGAGGGTAGGTCTTGAATCTCCTGCCTAGGTGTGTCCTTGGACAGCTCTTTTTCTTCCTTTTCTCTTAATAAGCCAAGAAGTATCCCACTTACTTGTCCCTTCCTCCACCACAGTAGCCACAAGATTGATGCTGTGGCTGTACATATAACCAGGGAGGCTGAAGGTGGACATGTCCACAGACGCTGAGAAGCATCCTGCTTTGTCAGTCTATTGAGGCAATCAGAGAAAGAGAGACAGGAAGAGAGAATAAATAACCTAATCTGTACTTCCATTTCATAATGTACTGTAGAAATAAATTATTCCTTATCTCCATACTTCATTTTCTACACTTTTAAGATAGAAAAACTCTCCTATAACATAGAGTATACACCTACACATACATAATCATGAAATGACTTTGTAGCTCCAAGATACAAGAAGGGGAAAAGAACCAACTGCAGAACAGGAAAATTATATCTCCCAAGGGTTTCAGTTAATTTCTTGATGACAAGGCAGATTCTAAAACACTTTATCTGTTTAGGATAAAGAAGACTGCTTTGTTCCTTGGAACTGGGATAATAATCATGTGAAACGCTTTCTACTTTGGGCTTTCTACCACTTTTCTATGTAGGTGCTTACTTACTTGTTCTTTAGGACACGTGAATAAGGTTCCTTTTCTATATCCCATTTACTCACTTGTCCAGAGAGGTTCCTGCATTTGTCAGGTAGCTGTTCCCCTTCTGTCTCTCGAAACCAGTACGTATGTGCCTTTTGACACACTGATACCTGCACTGCCCCTAGCACGGGCTTTCCATAGGTGTACCTAACCCAGAAAAGCATGAGGAGTCAGAGTTGGGAAATTCCACTTAAGATCCAACCTTCCTTCCCCCAAACACCACTTTTCCTTCTTTCCTGCACTCCAATCTCTGTGGGGGCTCGGACAGTCCTACCCTTCTCCAGCTCTCGTTCCCTTCCCTGATTTACTCAGTCTTAGAGTATTGCCATTACACAATAAGGACCATCTAAAGGACAGTGTAGTGTCTCTCTTTTCTCTTACTCCTATTTCTCCATGGGATTCAATATTGTGTTCGGCACAAAGTAAACACTAAATCGATAATGCTGACTGAGTGAGCAGTGGGAAATAAGAGCAGAAACGCAATTAGGAAACATGTTCTTAGAGAAGTCATGAGCCTGAACTACACAAAATATCCCCAGTTTTAACCACTACTTCCATAATTCCTCTCCCCATAACACTCCCTCATTATACCTCTCAATATAGCTTTAATCTCCACCAGATCCAGACCTTTATTCTTACCTACAACAAATTTTTACTAAGAAAGATTCCTCCACCGTTGATAATTGCTTGGGCTCTACCACTTCCACTTTGAACTTAGGCAGCACTAGAGAGAATGGAAAGACAAATAGAAAAGGAATTGGAAGAGAACTTGACCACCGAGGTAGTGAATAGTGAGGTATAAAAACAGTGATAATTAAATTAATTAATGAAATTAGGGGAGGACATTATTAAGGTCAAATGCTCCTGAAGTTATTGAATGGTTTAGCACTGATTCAGAAATGAAAAAATACCTCTTCCCATAAGTAGGTTTACTTTACTTTTGCTGATTTCGAGACCAGATTATGCCCAACATTTGGACAAGTTAATTGCCCCACCTACCATATTCTTCCACATTGAAGGTGCCAAAGGTCTTGCCCTCAGCCACCGCCACTGTGTAGGTGCCCAGTGTCGCCTCTGGTGCCAATTGGAAGGATAGGTCTACAATGCCTTGCTCAGGCACCACTTCCAGCCATTGCGCAATCCTGTTGTTATTGGGATCCTGTGTCCGTTAAAAAGAAACTTCATGATGTGCCTGCCTGTCTGATCCCCACTCTGCACTTCAAAAAGCAGGTAAAGAAGCAAAAAGCAGGTAAAGAATCCCCCCCCCCACACACACACACACAATGATCTATATGCTAACACACACACACACACACACACACAATGATCTATATCCTGGAAAAACAGCTCCCTGGGTTATTTATAATTTTCTTCGTTACTGAGTGAAATAAATTTACCTATAGGTCCAGCCCCTATTTGGGAAGAAAAGTGTCCTTGTGATTTCAAATGAGCAGACTGAACCTCTAAGGTGTTATGATCAGTTTCAGAAAGTGGGCTTTAGATTGTTTATTCTTGGTCCCTTTTAAGGGACTACACTGAAGGGATTGATTGTAAGATACCTGAACCATAGGTAATTTAACAGAAAAATGGAGGGGATGCTGTGGAGAATTCGCCCTTCTAGCCACTTTCTTTTAACACTTCTCACAGGTATTCATGTCATATTCAACTGTCGAGTGTCTATGACAAGAGCTTATTACTGAAGACTAAGAGGAGTACAGAACCCAGCCTGGTTGAATTGGCATGGCGCAGAAGAGTTACAGGAATCGGAGTGGGAGGGTTAGTTGCTGCAGAGGCTGCTGGCTTTACCTACAGAGGTTTAGAAATGAGAGGATTGGGTGAGCAGAAGCAAGAGAACAGGCATGGCTCAGGTGGAACTGAGGGCACTCGGTGCTAGGGCAGAGTCTCAGGCTCTGGGCCAAGACCTCGGAGTTCTCTCTGGCTTCAAAGGTTAGCGCCAAACTCTCATTCCTCCATCTCCACAACTGACAGAAAAGAAAAAGAAACTTCTACTTACCTGCAGTTCCACCATGGAATACTGAAAAGGAAAACCAGATAACGTGGGTTAAAGCTGGGTAAGCAGTAAGGATAGCCTTGCTGAAAGCAA
>NW_006437736.1:14364052-14380358 GCF_000325575.1 Pteropus alecto | reverse complement strand
CTCTGGAATCAACAGTCTGTTAAAAAATAACTACTTGATATTAAACCAAACTTCGGATAAAGAAAGAATACAGGTGATAGGAAGGAGAAACTAAAAAGAATTCTAAACTAAAGGGGAAAAGCAGTGGTGGAGGAGGCTACCGATCAATAAGCTCATAGCCTCTCTGTACACAGGGAAAGGAAACAGAAGCTCTGAGAATGTGGAAATGGAAATAAAAATAATGCTTTCCCTATAATTATCTTTAAAAGCTTCATTTGAATAGATCAGGCTGTGACCGAAGGAGAAAGAAGGCAGCAGGGGGGTGTGAGAGCAAAATATTTCACGAACATGTAGAAATGACATAAGCCCTGAATTGAGATCAAACTTATAATAAGGCTTAAGATTCTAGGGATCAAGTTGTTCAAGGAAAATTTAACTATTAACCAAATGTTATCATGTTTTTACCTTTGGCACTTTTTAAATGTTGCCTTTAGAGAGGTGTCTACTCTATAAATTGGCTTTTAAAATAGTGTCTACTTTATAAATTGGTATTTTTAAATGCGGCCTTAAGAGAGTTGTCTACTTTATAAATTACCTGGCCCTGTCTTAAAAAAAAAATAGGTGGGGGTGGATATTCTTATGTCTTCCTTTTGTTAGACACACTCCTGAATTATTTCTTAATCTTTGGATTGCAATGCCATTTGGTGTCATTGCTGGCAAGTCTTGAAGTTTGCAAAAACTCTTCTAAAACAACAGCAGATGTAACCATCTCTCAGGAACGTTAACCTCATTGACATTCTCAGCTATGAAATCTGAGAACTGGACACCTCTGCTTATTTTCAGTTAGACCTTTCCTCCTCACATCCTTGGAAAGAATCTCTTCTTTTTTTTTTTCAGACCCTTGTGTCGAGGGCTGACTTTCAATAGATCGCAGCAAGGTAGCTGTTCTGCTACACACAAAACCCCGACCCAGAAGCAGGTCTTCTACGAATGGTTTAGCACCAGGCTCTCCGCAAACGTGCGGTAAGAATCTCTTCTTTTCCTTATTGTCTCTCAGTCTGCCCTACTCCTTTCTCTTTCTCTCTTCCCAACTGAATTCTCACCTTGTCATTCACCGGAACAAAGTCGCTGTTCAAGGTGACAATGCGGAAGTGCACTAGAAAGGAACAGGCATCATCAGCAAAGAAAACATTTCCCCTCTCAGCATCTTTCTTCCACCCTATTTTCTTACACATACTTCTGAGTCAGCAAAACCCGATCAGGTTTTACTTAAAAAAAAAAAAAAGAACTTAATCTGAGAGAGAGATAAAGCCCCTAAGTGGTTTTTTTCATGGCTCCTGACAGAAACCTCAGGATGGATGCCCCTCTAAGTAAGAAGGAGCAAATACAAATAACAGGAGCTCAAACCAAATGCATATTTGTATATTTCATATACAAGCAGCTTGCTGGAGGACCCAGCAATCCAATTACACTCGCCAAATTCCATTCCAAGAGAAACATGTACCTCTGTTTTAGATAAGCACGCACGGTAGTAGCAACTCCCCCCACTACTCTTTTGCTTGTGGAACACAGCATATATTCATTCAAAACCCATCACACTTCATCCATCCAGACCTTCCTCTCCTCTGCATTTATTATTCCACAAATCTACTACCACACCAAAAAGGCCCTCTTTACAAATGGGTGCAGCCATTTCCCTAATCTTTTGTCTCTTACCTCTCTGCCCTGGGTTGTAGATAGGTTTGTCAGTCTGTACAAAGATGCCATTTCCCTGTCTCTGAATTAGAACCATCTTGTTTTCTTCAAAGGTGATGTTATTTCCGGTTCCTGACACCCGAATTGTAGCCACCTCTTCTGTGCCACCTGCAGGAGGTGGTACCTGGCCAAAGAGGTTAGCTCTGGGGAGGAGTTGGAGATTGGGGGAACAGAATCTACTGGTCAAAACCCAAGAGCAGGAGAGTAAAAGGAAGGAACTAAATTAGTTGAGGGTAGCAACAGTAGAGCCATAGAACAAACTGTCAGGAAGAAAAAGGGAAACAATAATCAGAGGTTAAAGTCAGGAACTAAAAGAAGAAATCCAAGGTCAAGGAAATTACTGATGAGTTATGGCCAGGAACCGAAGTTAGGATTAGGGGAGACAGATTTAAAGGACTTCACAAAAGTAAGATAACAGAAAACATACTTAATGTTCGATTACAGTGAATACCTAGTGAGGATAATAGAAAAATAAGGGATTTGTGGGGAGCTAGGTCTGTGCTTACCAAAAATGAGATGCAATGGAAGTGCCTCTTCTTCAATCCACAATGTTCTAGCAATTTCTGGGTCTTGTCCTTGGTCTCCAGAGTAATAGTGAATATTATATCGTAGTACCCTGGGCTCAGATCCAAACAAATCTTCTGAGTAGAGGGAAAGTTAAGCTGGGCTGGTAATGTCACTAGATAATTTCTATTGAGAGAGCAAAAGGATTTCAGGACAATAATGAATCATCCATTCAATGAAAAACTAAGCCTTCTCAGCATATAGTAGTGAATGAAACCAAGCCCCTGCCTTTATAAACCCTATTTTCTACAAGGGAGAAGCTGACAAGGAACTAGCTATGTGCATAGCCTTAAACCTCCCTTATGCCTTGAGTACCAAGGAGGAACTTAGTTCTATTACAGAAAATGGGGTATGAGGAGTCTACTGTATTTTCATATTATCTTTTTTTAAAAGCTTCCTCTTGGCCCTTAACTTTTCTCTCTGGATGAAGGAGAAATACAACCAAAGAAGGAAAAAAGTGAAAAAAATAAAATAAAATAAACCCAAGGTTATCTCTTCTCCCCAATATTTGTGTTTAAGAAAGATAGACAGAGAGGCCACTTGCCCTGAGTAACTCTGACATCAAGCACTTACGGAAGGAGTTTTTCTGCAGTGGCTGGTGATAGAGCCAATATTCCTAGAAGGAGTTGAGCCCACATCTTTGTGGGTGAGACAGATTCTTCAGGATCAGGAACCAGAGATCAGCACTCCTCCTGTAGCATATATATTACTTCCCCAGGTAGGGTGTGGAGCTACCACTGAAGTCCCAGCCAATTACCTGTTGGGGCCTCAGGCTAACGTGGTAGACCAGGGTAGGGCTTTTGTTCCCTTCCCCAAATTAATGTCTCCCTGAAACGTTTATACTGGCTCAGCCAGTTCATCATACCTGTTTTGGAAAAAAGTCAGGGCTGAATATTCACAGTGGTGACACTCATAGAACAAATTTTGTACCCCACCCTTTTCTTCTGGTTTCATTCCAAATTCCCATCCCCATTTGATCTTTATATCTCTTTTTGTTATTTGGGATCACAGGTATGGGAACAGTATCTATAGAAAAGCAGAAAACCTCTATCTAATTGAGAATTTTTAAAAATTAATACTTCTCAGTATTGTGTGGAAATAGGGACATACTCCTTGAGAAACTATTTATGGACAACCTTTCTGAAGGTTATTTCTCAATGCACATCAAAAGTCTTTCAGATTTGCATATTCTTTGACCCAGCAACTTCTATGAAAATCTTTCTTATAGGAAAAGAGCACACACATATGCAAAAACTGTATCTACACTGAGTTTCTTTATAGTGTTCTTTATAATGGCAAGACTTGAAGGCCACCTAGAGTGTAAATTAGTGAGAATACTTTCTAGACCAACAACCAACCCAAATAAAACCAACTTAAGCAAAAAAGAGTTTTCAGTAAAGGGCGAATAAGACATGAAGAAATAACTGAAGGAACCAGAGAAACTCTGAAGACTTTCTGTCCTGGAGTTAGAGACTTGATGCTGTCAAGACTCATTTCTCCTAGTCTTTCAGCTTCTTCATACATGTGCTTTTGTCCATGCCATTCCCTTTGCCTTGATTCCCTTTTTCTTTCTCCACCTGGAGAATTTCTCGTCTTTCAAATTCAGCTAGCATCTCCATGAAAGCATTTCTAACCCCCTTTATATTCTCCACTGCTCCAGAAAGAATTAATTCCTCTTCTGTGCTCCAAAACTTCAGCACCTGGTGAACTTGACCATAGCACTAGTCATCTTGTCTTGTCACTCTTTACTTACATCTCTCTTTTCCTCACCCATACCATGAAACTTCAGAATTAAGGCGTATCTATCTTCTCCCAGTCTAGGTACTCAGTATGAATACATAAATGAGGAGCAAAGGGCAAAGATTATTCCACATCCCATCCATCTCTTTATCACTCGGAAATAAATTCCCTCTAGTCCCGATCGCCCAAACTTTCAATATGCCTTCCCTGTTTGGGGCTCTCGTTTGTTATGATTTAATGATTAGTGGCATCAATTAATTATTCTTTCCTTCAGCTAACTTCACCTACTAAATGGAGAAGAATCCATTTTTTGTTGATTTATTTTTAAGAGAACATGACAAAATGCTTGTTGAAACACATTTTGCTGGGGCTCTGTCTCCAAGTTTCTGAATCCTTGGTCTGTGACGAGGCCTGAGAATTTGCATTTCGAACAAGTTCTCAGATGATGCTGATGCTACTGGGACCACTTTTGAGAACTGCTGCTATAATGCTAGATCAAAGAATAGTTAACCAGAAAGCCTTCCTGGAGTTTAGAGCGAAGTTCTAATAATAAAGGTGCAGAATGTCAACCTCTCTTCTGCATTTTTCCCACCGATGTTCAATAGAAAGTGGTCATGAAATTGTTTTCTTTTCTCTCTTCATCCTCTGTCTTTTGCAGTCTGTTCCTCCCAGGACTTCTCTGAGCTTACTGTTAGCGATTTTAATTTGGTACTCTGCTACCAAGAGTAAAATGAAAATAGTAACCATATGGGGTAGAAGAAATAAGATGCCAACACTAATGAGTTCTCTGTGGAATGAATCCAGATGAACACTCCCTTGCGGGAAAGGAGTTTCTCAGAAAATATGAGGGGCTGCCTCTATGTTTTATTGTCTATAATTTTCTTTAAAATGTATCCATATAAGCAGTGATGCATAAGTAAAACAGTGAATGTTAAATTTAATTTACACCCTGGAATGGTTAGTTAGCATTTGAAGGCCCAGAATATAAGATTCATATCCACATTCATCTGGAAAGCTCTCCAGTGTGCACAAACTATACGAGCTGTGAGGGCAGGGACTCTGTTTTGCTAATTATTGTATCTCCACATTTAATATAGTACCTGGCACCAAGAAAACTTTCAATCAGTCAATACTAGTGAGTACTTCTGGGATCATTATTGGATCTTCCATAAACATTCCTTCATAGCCTTGTTAGGAATACCCTGGCCTAGGGAACTTGTTTCTGCAGTTTAAAACAATCCCTCCACGTTTCCTCATTCCAATGACAAACACATGCAAAGACACACATATACATGCACATACCAAAGCTCTTAGTTAGGTATAGAACACTTTGTGGTTGTCTCTGGAGGCTCAGACTGATATGGACACAGGGAAAACCAGTACATCCAATTTAGGTTTTAGTCTACATCAAAAAAATTTTAAGTAAATAATTTTGTTACAAATATATTCATAGTCTAGAGAAAGTTTATATGAAAACAAATGCCAATTTAGAGAAACATAAAACCCAAAACTTTGAGATATTCTGAACTGTATTTCATTTTCTTTCTATTATTAATAACTACTTGCCTTTAAATACATGGTTCTATCCTATATTGACCCTTTCCTTTTCTACCTACCCTTCCCTGAGGTGTCCATGTAGGGTAGATATCAGATAGCTTTTAACTGCTGATGGGGGCCAGTCTTGCCTTTTAGAAATTTCAAACAATAATCTAAAAATAAATAAATAAATAAATAAATAAATAAATAAGCAAGCAAACAAACAATTCCATTTACAATAACATTGAAACTGATAAAATACTTAAGAATTAATTTAACTAAGGATGTGAAAGATCCATACACTGGAAAATATAAGAAGTTAATTTTTTAAAACTGAAGAAAACACAAAGGGAGAAGTGTTTTTTAAAAATTGAAGAAAACACAAATGGAAAAGTGTTTTCATTGGGAAAGCTGTTTCATGTCCATGGAACAGAGACTCAATATTGTTAAAAAGTCCATCATTCTATCCAAAGTGATCTATAAATTCAATGCATCCCTATCAAAAATGTCATTTTTCATAGAGATAGAAAAAAATCCTAAGATTCACATGGAATCACAAATGACTGAATAGCCAAAGCAATCCTGAGAATGAATAAAGCTGGAGTCATCACACTTCTTGATTTCAAATTATATTACAAAGCTGTAGCAATCAAAACAGTAGGAGACTGGCATAAAACCAGACACATAGACCAATAGAACAGATTTGAGAGCCCAGAAATAAACCCATGTTTATACAGTCAACTAATATTTGACAAGGGAGACAACAATAATCAATTGGGAAAAGGTAGTCTCTTTAAATGATGTTGGAAAAACTAATATCCATACGCAAAAAAAATGAAGTGTACTCACCACACACATACACACACACACACAAGTGATAACTATATGAGGTGATGGATGAGGCAACTGATCTTATTGTGGTAATCATTTCATAATATATACATACTTCATATCATTATGTTGTATACCTTAAACTAATGTAGTGTTTCACTAGTTAAGTATAATATTTATACTAATTTAGTCCAAAACTTTTCTATCAATTACATTTGTTGATCTAACTAATAGCTATTTTGAGTTAGAATCAGGAAACTTCTCCATTGCTCTCAATATGAATCAAACTGTATATTTTAAAAATAGCCTGAACATTCCCTGAGGTCCCCATGAATGTAATTTGCCCATAACACTGGCATACAGTAGAAGCTTAATTTTGGCAGGTCTTGTCTCTTCTTTCTCCCATCACTCTTTTCTGCTTTCTGTATAAGGGGAATTACTCAGCAGCTCCAGTAAAACCAATTCTTCTGTAGGAGGCTAATTGATCTTCCATTGGGAGTTGTTTATTTCCCTTTACCACTCTGTCAGATGAGCCCACCAATTATTTTTATCTCCTCTGATCCATTTTAAAATCCACTTAATGCAGTTATCAGCCTGATAATCTGCCTGGAATTTGGTGGGAGAAAATATCCAGGATTTAATAATCTCCAAAATTTAAGCTGCATAAAACTCTATTCCTGGCATATTGTGTGGCACATACAGATAAAATAGTCATGTTTATGGAGATTCTATAAAAAAAAATTAGCTCACTTAGTTGTGTATCAGAATCCTGACTTGAGGATTTTAGCCTAAATAGACATCGTAATTTACTACGTGGAAGGATTCTTGAATATAGATCTTTATTGTGAACAATAGTATTTGTTTAGTATTTCTGGAGTAAGAATTATATCAATTATATATTAATTATATATGATCTTATTCTACTAGCTTATTATCTTATGCTATATACTATCTTAGGCATAAGTGTGTGTGTTTGCGTATGTGTTTGTGTGAATAAGTTATTCAAGAGTACTCATAAAAATTTTCAATTTATCCACACCAAAAAATTTGTGATAATAAGCACACTTCAATACAGCTAAGGAAAAAACATTGTTCTGGTATGTTAGGAATTCTTTCTTTATGTTATTCCAGCTTTCCTGATCCTTTTTTATATATTTTATATTTGGTCCCAGACCATTCTACTCAAGGATGTTATCTTATCGTTTCCAGAGTATTTCTACTTTTTCACATACAGTCTTTGGTCTTCCATCTGCTAACATTTTCTTTGAATACTGTGCTCTCCAAAAGCAACTAGCTGGCTTTACTTGGTAATCTCCTAGGAGATATCTTGGTACTATTTCCCAGGGGATGGTATTCTCAGCAAGCCAGCTTTCTGCTCTCCTCAGACCAGAGGGCTGTTTTTGTCCCAATCCAGAACTGCTGATTGGAGCGTCTACCTCTGGAGAACAGGGCCTAATGAAATCAAGTCAGTAATATTGGAGAAAAGAAGGGAGGGACCAGCTGAAGCTAGGGCCACTCCTTGCTCACTTCTATGTCTCCTCCACCCTCTCTACTAATTATAGGCTTCACTTTTCCTTTTTCAAATCCATTCATGTGAACTATGCAAAGTGTCAAAGTTCAAATGTGAATGTATTAGACAAATGAAGTTGTCACCCAACCACACCCAAGTTCTGATAGTAACTGAACCACTTTGCTAAAGTGAGAAATGAAAGCAAACTAAAAGTTCATATTCGAAAAGGCAAGGGAGAATCGTACAGATCAAATGCTCAGATTATACTTAGGAATAAGGACTTTCTTATTGATCACTATCATGAGCTGAATTTTATCTCCTCAAACTTCATATGTTGAAGTCCTAACCTAGTTATTAAATCTCAGAATGTGACTGTATTTGGAGACAGAGTTCAGTCTGCCAGCCTGCCCTGCAGATTTTGGGCTTGCCAGCTTCCACAATCATATGAACCAATTATAAATCTCTTATATACCTATGTATATAATATTTATTGATTTGATTATCTAATGTGTATAGATATATGTATATAACACTTTCAGTGTGTTAGACACAAAAGGAATATATTTGAAGACCTTTCCTTTGACTTGAAGGGAATTATTTCATAACATAAGGTATTCACATATGAAAAGTACAATGACAAAAAAAATACTAAAGTACCACTGAACAGCCTATGATTTATTACATAAAATGTGTTACTGATGATAAATACTACGTATTTAGATGACAAATCTGTGGGCTGGGTTAGTTTTAAAGAAAAGTTAAATGAAGTATAGCATGTAACTGAGAAGTTTCAAGGAACATCTCATCCAGGTTTTCTTCATGCTTTTATTCTTACTTTTTAACTATACACTATTTCAAATTAAAACAATTCTTCTCTTTTGAAAGACAAGATATTCCTCTCAGTCCTAAGCATATCATTTCCTCTACGACACTTGCTTATCTTTATTAAGCCACTCTCTCTGAATTTGATGGTACTATTTTGGGGGTGAAGAGGGGAAAAGGTGGTAGAACAAATGGAAGTGCTTCCTGTGAAGTATAAAATTTCTTTTGGAAAAGAAAATTATAAAGGGTCGATGGGACAGAGGAGCTAAAGTTTTCCTAGAAACTCAGCAATGCTAGACACACAGTAAGTATTCCATACCTTTTTGTTGACTGCTTAACAAGTAAAATATAAATTCTTCACAGCAAGATACTAGATAATATTACATTATACCTTGAACCACTATTTTATTACTGTGGTTATATAATGTGTGAGCCCAAGGAAGAACATGCTGTATCCTCAGCCCACTATGAACAGTGTCTGGGTGTGGTAGGCATTTAATAAATATGAATGAATGAAAAATAAGAGCAAAAAGACCTATCGAGGTAATTTGAGAAAAAGCCATGCAGTAAGGACCTCCAAAAGTTTGTCCCTCTATAAAAGCAACAATAAAGCCTGGCAAAAAAAGGTCAGTATCAACTTTACAACTCACAATTAACTATGGGCTTGCAGCAATCCAGGGAACATTTAGTTAAGAAAAACAGCTGGCTCCTGGTAAAAGCAGGGAGCTCTGTGGCATTTTAATTTACCTTAGCCCCACGCCCCTATTCCCTAGTTTCACAGTAGCCTTGAAAAATAACAGCCTGCATTTCTAATACTAGGGAGAGCAGAAAGGATCTCATTCTCAAAGAAATGTCATTATTTGACCTGTCTGCTAATGGTTCCTTGGAAGATGACTGGAAAGGCTCTGAATTCAACCTCACATGAATATGCCCAGTACTGATCACCTGGGTGAGAAGTTGGGGGTAGAGCTTTTCTTGATTTTTTTAACATCACAGTTGCCTGAGATGATGACACAAAGAACAGACTAACCAAAAAGCTTAAAAGGAAAAGCTGAGAATGAGATATTCATAGGGACTTTGAAAAGCTGTGACATTGAAAAATTCAATGGAATTAGTCCAAATGTCACTGAACAAACAAATAACAAATATGAAAGAGCAGCAAAATAATAAACTTTGGGGAGGCAGGAGACTCTTGATTTCCAGAGGTGCCACATTATTTGAGATGTTTAGTTTTCAGCAGAAAACTATGAGAAACAAGAAAGTATGACCTATACCCATGGGAAAAAAAATCAATGGAAATAGTCCCTGAAGCAGCCCAGATATTGTACCTACTAAATAAAAACTTTAACTCAGTTATTTTAAATATCTCCAAATAGCTAAAGAAAACCATGTCTAACAAAAGGAAGCATGAGAACCGTGTCTCGCCAAATAGAGAATATCAATAAAAAGACAAAAAATGTTAAAAGGACCCAAATTGACATTCAGAAGTCAAAAAGTAAAATAACTGAAATGGAAAACTCACTAGAGTTCTCTAATTTTTGTCCCATGACATAGTTGGTTTTTCCAGTCTGGCTGATGGGAATACAAACTATTCTGGTCCTTTCGTGAGCCCTGGGAACTGTTCTCACTAATAATTTCAGATGGTTTTTTCTCTGCCTTTGGGTAGTTTCTTCACATGTATGTATCAGTACTCACCCAAAACCTCAGGGAGACCCTCTGCAGATCTCTGTATTCTTTCTCCGTGCAGCTCTTTCCTCTCTGGTACTCTGCTGCGATAAGTCTAGCTATGCTGACCTATTAACTCTCAACTCCATTTCTTCAACTCAGTGAGACCACTAGTCTCCCATTAGACTGCCTTCCCTTGCACTGTGACCTAGAAATTCCCCAGGGAGTAAGTTGGGGCAAGCACAGGGCTCACTTAGATGTTATCCATCTCTAAGAGATCATTAATTACCTTGTGCTAACTGATGTCCAGTATTCGAAGACCATTGTTTTATATACTATGTCCCATTTTTTAGTTGTTTCAGATGGCAGGGGAAATTCAAAATGTTACTCCGTCTTGGCCAGAAGCAGAAGTCCTCTTGCCAGTATTATTACAGTGGTCTCCCTGTTCCTACCTGTAATTATCCAGAGCATATAAATAACAGTGCAGCTAAAATGATCCTTTTGAAATGTAAGTTAGATCATAATACTGCTCTGCTCAAAACTGTCCAATGCCTCTCAATTTCTCTAAAAATAATGTGTCTACAGCTATGTTATGTTAAGGCTCTGCTTCCATGACCTCTATTCTCCTATCGCTCTGTCCGTTCCATCCATACGGCCTCATCGTTGCTCCTCAAACATTCCAGGCACACTTCCAGCTTAGTAATGTTTACAATTCACTGTCTGTTTCCCCTACTGTGCTCTAAAGTAAATGAGGGCAAGGATTATTTTTTAATCACCGATTTAACCCCAGCACCCAAAATGTGCATGGCACATAGCAGACACTTTAAATACCCTTAAATGAAAGGCTGAGTCCAATCATAGATCATTTAGGATATTAGGAAGGTTACAAAAACAGGCATTCGGCCATAGGAGACAAAACAAAAGTCCAATTACCAAGAATGGAATATAACATCAGAGTCTTGCCAGTAACAAGAGTCATTTGTTGCCAAGTGTTATTATTGGACAAGAGCTATTTAATGTGTTTTACCAAAGACCAGAATTTAACCTAGAGATTGTGCTGACATGGGGATAAAGTGGCTCAAACTGTGGGAAGCAGGACCTGATATTAAGCTCAGCCTGAAATGCCTCAAAATATGATTTCAAAGGACAAAAATGTCTAATAGAAGAACTTCGGGAGGAGTTTGGATATATATTTGGAAAACATTATTCCTATCAGAATTCATTAAAGATTTGCGATATAATGCCATCATTCCTTTTTTTTTTAAATCAGTTTGCCAAGACTTTCAATGCTGATGAAAGATTCAGTAAAGTGGGCGCCTTATAAACTAATGGTAGAACTGTGTTGCAAACTTTTCTAATTTTAAAAAATTGTGGTAAAATATACACAACATGAAATGTACCCTTTTAACTAATTTTAAGTACACAGTTCAGTGGCATTAATACATTTACATTGTTGTGCAACCATCACCACCAACCATCTCTAGAACTGTTCCAATACTGTCATTCTTAATTTTTTATAAAACGAAGCAATAATTTTTCTAAAACTATTTGTATATCTACTTACTTATATAATTGATGAATTAAAAAGAAGCTTCTTTGATATTGAAGAGATTAGTTATATGGTATAAGGAAAAGCAGGAGAAAACACAAATGAATTCCAAAGACCCTTCTAATTCCTTGTGTGCACCTTCAACAACATAGTGTTCTATTTTTGAGGTAGAAAAGGTTAGAGCTCTCTTTGTTTAAGAAGAAAAACATGTCCTTGACTCAACTATCTTGCACGTCAGATTTCATCTTTTCCTTCAAATATACATCTTACTAAAAGGCTACGTGGAAGTTCCTCCATCTTTTTTACTCTGTGGTAGCTCCCAGTACAAGTTCTCCTGGCATCGATGGGGCTACAGTTAGTTCTCTGAACTGGGTCACTCCATTTTGAACCTGGCAGCTGTTTGCAGGCTGAGAGCAGCATGCAGTACCCATAGAATCTCTAAAACGTATTCTTGCTTTCAGGGTAGTTGTTATCTTGGTGTTCTCATTTAGACCAGAGAATTATAAAAGGTACAGGATATTTATTACCTGAAACCCTTTTAGTGGCCAAAGATTGGCAAGTTCAGTTTCTCACAATTTGTATCCCAGCTGCATTTAGAAACTCTCTTCTTCCTTAATTTTCAGACTCTGCTCCTACAGATTCTCTTCCTTATTCCTCCTCCCTCTCTCCGTCTCCTTCTCCCTACCCCTCATCCTGCTTTGTTCCTGCTGCTTCTCTTTTCTGACCTGATCTTTAACTGTGAGCACACAATACATTTTAGTTTCTGAATATTTACATGTCGCCACCTTGGAAAGCTATCCTCTCTTCCAGGTTTGACTACATCTTACATGTAACTGATGCATTTAATACAGAAGGTTAGAGCTGAGAGAACTGAAGCCCCGGAAGATTGATTGATTCATGTAGGGTTGCTCAATTAATTATGGCTGAGCCAGCCAGAATGCTCTATTCTGTCTCTCAATCCCATGCTCTTTCCATTACACAATGATGCTGCCCTAAATCATTCAATATACTAGACCCCTATCCTGTAAACCTATAAGCTATGTTTAGTACTTGTTATCCCACCATTAGGCAAGACAGCATAATTCTGCCACAGATAGAGTGTATATACCATAAATACTTTTACAGCATAAAATATATATTATATATAAAAATATAAAATACATGTGAATATTTATAAATATAAAATATGTTTAATAAATAAATATAACATATAAATATTAAATATATTTAAGATTATATATTTATTTTATATAAACATTTTTTACTATAAAGATATTTGTTTTAGGTTTCTAGTGCTGTATAATAAAACTACCACAACTTAGGGGGTTGATACAAGAGATACTTATAGTTTTCATGGGTCAGGAGTCTGAGCACAGGTCTACTCAGGGTCTTACCAGGCTGCAATTTCATCTGAGGCCTCGGATTCCTCCAAGTTCATTGTTTCTGGAAGAATTCAGTTCCTTGTGATTGTAGGACTGAAGTCTTTGACTCTTAAGAGGTCACTTACTGTTCATGCCATATGATCCTCTCCTCTCTTCTTATCTAGCAGTTTGTTTCTTTAAGGCCAACAAGAGTGTCTCTGCTGCTTCAAATCTCTGATTTCTCCCATCTTTGTCATCTAAAATTTATTTTAACAAGCTCATTTGATTAGGTGCAGCCCACCAAGGATAATCTTCCTTTTGATTAACTTAAAGTCAACTAATTAGTGACCTTAATTTTAACTGCACAATGCATTCACCTTTGCCATATAACATAACCTAATCACAGAACTGATATCCCATTATATTCATAAGTCCCATTCAAGGAGAGGAAACAATACAGAGCATGTACACCAGAGGATGGAAATTTTGGGGGCTGTTTTAGATTCTTCCTACTATAATACTAATGGAAGATAAGTACTCAGAGCTATTCCAATTGGTTTCCCTTTACTCACTTAAAATCCTCACACTGAGAGCAGAGACTAAATGTTAACAAAAGGCTAGTTTTGGGGGTTTCTTTATGGCTTTGCTACTATGTGACCATTGGAAGGTCACTAATTTCTCTAAAACTGTGGCTTAATCTTTCAAATATGATTTGTCTCCCGTGAAACTAAATATTGTCTCTATATTACTATTACTTGTTTTCATCCCATTCATTATCTCTTCTAAATCTTTTTGGGGAAGAAAAATATCCCCTCCCACTTCTTCTTGCAAAAAACTCATTCTGTGTATAGGGAGAAGGTGACCTATCTTGCCAGTCATCCTAACAGATGTGAGGTGATCTCACTATAGTTTTGATTTTCACTTTCCTAATGATTAGTGATGTTGAGCATCTTTCCATGTGTTTATTGGCCATTTGTACATCTTCTTTGAATAAATATCTATTCAAGTCCTTTTCCTATTTATTAATAGGGTTTTCCAATGTTGAATTTTAGGAGTTCTCTATATATTTTGGTTATTTATCAGATATGATTTGAAATGTTCTCTCATTCCGTGGGTTGCCTTTTGACTCTACTGATATTATGCAAATTTTTGTTTTAATTGCTTACAATTATCCCAGTAGAATTACGGGCTAGTGGAAGACAGAGATTATCACTTACAATTAATTCTTTTATGAACCTTCAGTGCAAAGGGGGATAATCTAGGAGAGTCATTTATTTAATATCAACTATGTTACAAATGCTACTGGAATTACTCTTAAATAAAAGAAAAACCTATCATTCATCATCTTTTGCAGATTTAAAAAAAAAAAAAAAAGATGCATAGAGAGGTTAATTTGCCCACAATCACAGAACTAGTATATTACAAAGCTATGATTTAGACTCAGTTTTAACTTGACTTTATTTACTATACATAATACTTGTCAAATGATTAGGCTGGGGTTATTAGAGACTACTGGGCAAATAGACTTGATTGGTCTTATTAGTTGACTTCATTGTAAACTCCTTGAACTGGGAAGTCTGTATATATTTTCCCTGGAGAAAATGTATTTACGTTATCAAAAGTCAGGTCTGTTTAACCCAGACTAGGCTCAGTATATAATATGTCAGGCTCTTTGGCAGGGACACCTTACATAAAATGGTTTGGAATTATGCTAACTTATCTGCTTATATATCGATTGAATTTATAAAATGTTTACTACCTGTGCCAACAAATGCATATTAAATGTTTTTGACTAGTTAATGTTGGCATGTGTTTTTACTCAAGTGGAATTTCCAGTAGATTTAAAGATGGAATGGTATATATATTGAAATAAAATTAAAGACTATAAAAGTCATTTTGGAATTATTGAATTGGTTGGCAGCCTTTCTTTTCTTTCTGCTTTCCTTATGATCCCATACCCTAATTACACCAAATGGTGGTTTTTAATATATTCCCTGAATGTGTGTTTAAATACTCAATTGGTTTTATGAACTAGTACAAATGACTTTACTATTCTTGTTGGCACTTTGTAGTCCCTAGATGTTAATTAGACTTGGCAATTCTTTACTCTTACCATGTTTCTATTATGGTCCAGCTTATCCTCCATTAGACATAGTGTCTCTCAGGTCAATCTAAGACTTCTCCTGGTTTGTGGAAGCAAGCTATTGTAAAAAAAATATTATTATTATTATTTTTTTTTTTAACTAACTCATGTCTTTTTTTCTCATTCTTTGATAATGAATCACAAGTCTAAATTTTGGGATTCACTTTACATATAACTATGGAAAGCTTATTCAGTTTTCCAAGGTACTATCCATTTTTTTACTGTTAGTTTACAGCTTTCTCCCCCAAGGGTTACCTCTCCAACAATGCTTAGTTTGTGTTCAAATAATTTTCTATTGGTTACTCTAAGAAAATCTGTCAAAGTTTCTTTTTCTCATTCTTATTTCTTGTACTAGAATTCTTTGGCTGCATGTAACAGAAACACATTTAAACAAAGAGGGAAATTTTACTGGAAGAATACTGGGATATTTCATGTAACTAAGCCAAAGGAATAAATTATGGTAGAAGCAAATAATAGAATTTTATGTAGCTGTTTAAAATATACCTACTTGTATGGAAAGCTATTCAAGATATATTGCAAAGTTATGAAACACTCTTTATGTCATTATCCCAGTGTGTTAAGAAAAAAAGACATGCATATAATAAATGAATTTAGACATTCTGAAAGTATATGCAAGAAAATGTTAATAGTGATTCCTTATTGGAGTAAGGACAGGAGGAAGGGAAGGGGTGATGGTGGATTTTACTTTCCAATTTATTCTCTCTTGAGAACTATTTGTTTATCATGATTACTATGGCAGCCACAGAAGTTTGCCAATCAGTCCTCTTCTAAAACTAGCTATGAAAAATGTAGCTGGCTGGCCAGCCTCCAGCTACCATTCTTTTGGATGC